>NW_013670942.1:31505-38300 GCF_000517525.1 Limulus polyphemus | reverse complement strand
GCAATGCTTCTGAATCTAGCAGTAATCAAGAAAACAACGAAAAAGTCAAGGAACCACATAACACATCTCAAACACACACACTAAAATCACTTTATTCAACCAGCTAAGTTTGATAGCAGCTGTTTTTAAGTGTCCAGAATCTTGTTTATTTGCTTATCAAATCCAGAACCTTTCATTTCTGTATTTTCTAATCACTATGCATCAGTCATAATACTTAATTTGGAATTGAAAACCTTTCATGTATACAGTTAACATTCAATACCTGCTCACCTTTAATGTTTGTTTGAAGTTAAGCACAAAGCTACACAATAGTCTATGTGTGTTCTGCCCACTACGGGTATCGAAACCCGGTTTCTAGCGTTGTAAGTCCTTAGACTATCGCTGTGTCACGATATTATTATTGTGTATTTTTTGCATTTGTTTATTCAAAATTTATTTTAATATTATTTAATGTAGTTGTGAGATATTTTATTTTGTGTGTATATTCACTGTTAAAGTGTATTTGTAATATTCATGCATTCATTATTATAAATGTTTACTTTGTTAAAGGGAATTTCAAGGCTTCTTGAAGTGTTTAATGTACATTAAAAAGCTAAAGGGTTTGTTCAATGTGCTTGTCTATTAGATGCACAAACGTTCAGCTTGATGTATTGTAAGATATCTGGTTTTGTATTTTAGATTTTAAGTTAATTACTTGTTTTGTGTGATAATGTTATTTTCTGCTGCACGAGTGCATGAATATATCAATACCGTTTTTAAAAGTTTTTCTTTTTTCTTTTATGTACTTAATTTGGTATTACCAGTATTTTTTACATTACTTGTTGAAAGTTTCATTTCCACTGTCAAGGTTGGGTGTAATATAATAACGTGTGTCCACCAAAGGTGTAATATAATAACATGTGTCCACCAAAGGTGTTAGCTAACAACACGTGTCCACCAAGGGTGTAATATAATAACATGTGTCCACCAAGGGTGTAATAACAACAGTTGTTCAACAGAGTGTGAATTAATAACACGTGTCCACCAAAGGCATAAACTAGCAAACGTGTATACCAAGGGTGTCAGCTAACAACACGTGTCTACCAAGGGTGTAAACTAATAATACGTGTCAACCAAGGGTGTAAACTAATAATACGTTTCAACCAAGGATGTAAACTAATAACACATGTCCACCCAGGATGTAAATTAACAACACAAATCCAACAAGTGTGGAAGTTAATAAGTTCGCAAAAGAATTAAAAGCCTCACCTATTTAATAGCTACGATGAACTTACATTAACTGACCTATTTTAGTAGCTATGATGAACTTACATTAACTGTCTATTTAGTAGCTACCATGAACTTACATTAACTGACCTATTTAATAGCTACCGTAAACTTACATTAACTAACCTATTTAGTAGCTATCATGAACTTACATTAACTGACCTATTTAATAGCTACCGTAAACTTACATTAACTAACCTATTTAGTAGCTATCATGAACTTACATTAACTGACCTATTGTCGAAACATTGTACATTTGCTGTTATGTTAAACTTATATTAAAGTTTTTCTTCATTACCCATTCAAGCCGTCTTCAACCGTTATTAGTCTCAAAGTGGGTTCCTCATCATCGAATATTCTGTAGTGTAAAGAAGTTTTGTACATACATTTGACTTATTTTGAATATATTATTTTCAAACAAATGGATTGTGTGCTGTCCGTTTATTGTTCGAATTTATCGCCAACAAGTCACAGACACCTACTGCAGAAGAATCTCAACCTAATCATATACAAATTGGTGGACACATGTTATTATATTACACCTTTAGTAGATTTTACTTGCTCGTTTATTTCCTTATTGGACACTACTCGGACGTCGAATCCAGGTACATATTATGGCCGTACTAAGACCTTTATCATGATGAGGATGTCAAGATGACATTCCAAGTCATTTTTTAAGTGACCCGTGTTTTATGAGATTGTTATATGCTACGACCTATATTTTGATGAGTATTAAGGTATGTATGTCTGCGGACTTATAACGCTAGAAAGCGGGTTTTGATACCCGTGGTGGGCAGAGCACAGATAGCCCATTGTGTAGCTTTGTGCTTAATTTCAAACAAACAAACCCCCCCCAGGAACCAAGGGGTGTATTTTCCCTGCAATTTGTTGAATATTAAAAGTAAGTTCAATTCGGAAAATCCCAAAGAGGGTGGTTTGGGTCGTAATATTTTCGAGACAACTTCGAGACAAGTTTTCGTTTATTAATTGACAATTTTTTTACAGCATCCTCAAGTCTCCATACTAACTAGTACTAAAGTCTACCCGCTGGGAGTAAATTCAGCATATATCAATAAAGCCACATTCTTAGCTTTTATGCTTCTGCTATCACCTTTTTATGTTTAACTTTCAATTGAGATACGAACTATCTCACCTGCGATTCGGTAGAGAAGGTCGAAGCATCACGATAGTCAGCAGTGGGATGAGCAGACAGGAACACTTTGAAAGCAGCTACAGGCATAATATTCGTGCACAGTATCTACTAAGGTGGTTCTAAACGGTTCCTTAATACCTCTGCGTGTCATTTGGAAACTTCCATGCTTCTTATGCTTGACCATTAAGCTCATGATGCACTGACGGATTTCAGTCACCTGACCACTTCAAATCACTTTTCCCAGCCCCAATGCTAAAAGAGAAAAGGGAAATGCCTTCTTTTAGCTAATAATCATATCCAAAAAATTTCAGTTCAAATTAATAAAAACCGCATTGGGTACTTTTTTGTTTTTAAACATAAATGCGCCCCCACTGGCTCTTGAGGGGCATGTTAAATACAAAACAAAATTTTACAGTTGCTGGCGAGGCCAGACTTTAACTGAAAAGGGGATTTATATTTTTCAAATATGGTTCGTGAAAGAGACAGTGTGACAGGTTGAAAGTCACCTTTAGGCATGTAGAACACGTATGAGTAAACTACTGCAAGACTCGGCAGCCTTCAGATTTATGCTAGTGCTAGGCCTTGGATACTTGTTGGAATATGAACTAAAACCCAACTTCTTTTCTTCAAACCAAGTTAAATAAAGATAAGGTTTTTCAACCGATCTCTAGATTTCGGAACTTTAATCAGGTAAAAACGTTTTCCCATCACATACCTTGTCTAGGATTTTAAGAACGTGATGTTGGCAAGAGGGTAGAGTTTGAGAGAAATAAATTTTACTTCATACTACCATTTATTTGCTTTCAGAAAGTAAACTTATCCACTGAGGGTATAAACTAAGAAGTAAAGCCCTTTAAGGATGGAGAGCAAGAAGTAAAATGCTTTAAGGGTGAAGACTAACAAAGAAAACCCACTAAGAGTGTACATTAACAAATAAAGTCGAGTAAGACTGTGTACTAACAAACAAAGAAAACCCACTAAGAGTGTACATTAACAAATAAAGTCGAGTAAGACTGTGTACTAACAAACAAAGAAAAAACTATTTTATAGCCCCACGACTTTCTTGGTTACAGGATTCTTAATAACATATGAATCGCATAAAAAAAATACCGCTAATTACTGCTGCGGTATCCGATATCTTTTAAAATAAAAATTAGTGATTTCACCGAATTTTGTTTCGGTTACTTGTTTACACTGAATGTTTTACCAGTTACAACCAAAGAATGACTCTATATGATGTAATATGTGGACCCCACCAGTGATGAATGGTACACAAACAAATCAGTAGTTTTAGGGTCAATTTGATCCTCTTACAACGGAACAAATACCCCTTTTCTGGTGAGGTCAAAGGTCGGTACCGAGTGTCCAGGTGCATAATAAGCTTAGTTTTGAACATGATAGGAATTTCGGTATAGATCTGGAATCTCGAACCTCGGGGTAAAGGTAAGTAAGCAAAATCCGAAAACCACAGACAGCTGGGGAGTAAGTAGGCAAACCCAAGTTGGTTGGGATCTATAAATCCCAGTATCCATCAATTTTAATGTGGAAGGAAAACGGGAGTACCCCAAAAAATTTTGATCGTAACACTAAGTTTGTTCTTAGGCTTTAACATGTCTGTCATTCACTGAAAAGAAGTAATTTCTACGTCTTTCCGATATTTTAACTAAGCATGTTAACGAGTTTCAAGTGAAGGCTTCAAAAAATCAAAGTGCTTGTCCACGATATTTCATTGACTGAAAGATATGTAGAACAACTTCTGTCGTTTGGAAGGGAAATCGGCTACTTCCTGAACAAAGCTTTGTTGTTCTGAATAAAAACAAAACAAAACACTTCCTCAACATTACAAGAGGTTTGGGGAATCATAAAGTAGAACTTACATGAAAAAATATCGTTACCAATGTTGTCGAAGCCCTCTATAACTATAAGGCTGGCGAATTTGCTTTTATGTTATTGATAATAAAACTTATAAAAACGTGAACTGCAAACCCTGGAGTTTCCATTATTTAAAGGTTTTAAAACTTAGAAAATGTTTATTATCTGATAAGCCTCAAATTACGGGGATCCAAAATAATTATTAGGGACAATTACCCCTCGTGTCCCTCATAGCTGCATGGAAATTAGTTTTTTCTTCCCTAAAATATTTTTCTAACATTCACTTCAAGAGCTGTTGCAAAGTTAAAATTTGAAACTATTTCCCCAGTTTAGCACAATAAAATATGCTTTACACCTTATCGCTTACACTGCTATAATAATTACACTAAGTTTCCCTCTATCAAATGATGTTCTAAGTTATAACACTAATTACAACAGTAAGTTTGTGCTACGTACTTCCTTACCTTTTCTTGCACAAGACAGCTAAACAACTTCGTACCACTGGCGCTTGTTTTGATTCATTCTCACCACAAAGAGAACTTTCCGAGTTACATTCTGGACGAGAAGATTACAGACCACCAGTTTTATCACTGAAGGATAGACGTTTTACAGGAAATGTTCTTGCCAGCCAACACTTTCACTTGCACACTTCGTTCCCAACACACACAATGCCTGTCAGCTGTGTAGAAACGGGGCTCTTCTGGCACGATGATCGGAATCTGTTCAGGTACGTAAGTAACTTGCTCCAGGGCGCATGCGCCTCTTAATTAAGGTTTGTTTTTTTTTTTACTGGCATAGTTCTATCAGTCATTGGTAGAAATTTGTTCAAAGACCACCAGGACGCAGTTGCAATTTACAAGTTGAAACTTTTACTACTTGGACTCTAAGTTATTGGTGTAAGGAATATTTTGCAGTTAGAAGTAGCGATATTTTCAAAGTTAAGGCAGTCATCAGATCATTTAAGGCCTCCATAGGTGCTCAGCATGAAATAACAACTCGTTGCAGCGCTTATAAGTTGTTTCCAATATTTTCAAAGTTAAGACAGTCATGCGATCATTTAAGGCCTCCATAAGTGCCCAGCACGAAATAGCAACTCGTGGCAGCGCTTATAAGTTGTTTCCAAACCTGGTCATCCAAGGATAAATCCGGTGCTAATCTTCAAGGCTGAAGTGAAGAGGGTGGCCTTGCGCATTTTAATAATAAAACAAAAGCTGTTATTTAATTGTTATTTCACCTCAATAATAACACAACAACAACAACAAAAAAACTCAAGTCAAAGCAGGCGCGTTGGTCAAGTCTGTCGCATGCTTTAATCTTTACAACAAATAAATTCCTGAATTACACTTTAAAAGAAAAAAAAATGATCGCTTTTTCCTAAGAAAACTTGACTACTGAAGGAATGCTGGTAAAATTGATAACAATACAACAGGTTTGTATAATGCTTGCTTTGGTGAGAGTGTTTAAAGTGCCAAGGGCTTCATTTATAAGGGAACGCTGGCCCGGCACTCGACTCGCAATCTGAGGGTCGCAGGTTCGAATCCCCGTCCCACCAAACATGCTCGCCCTTTCAGCCGCGGGGGCGTTATAATGTGAGGTAAGTCCCACTATTCTTTGGTAAAAGAGTAGCCCAAGAGTTGGCGGTGGGTGGTGATGACTAGTTGCCTTCTCTCTAGTCTTACACTGCTAAATTAGGGACGGCTAGCGCAGATAGCCCTCGTGTAGCTTTGCGCGAAATTCAAAAACATGGGAACGCTAAACCTAAAATTATCGTTGGGTTTGGATCCCATCGGCTTTTTTTAAACACATTTTTAAACTGTTTATGGACCCTTTCGTTATGAAATAACATACATCGTAATTATCTTAACGAATATAAATAAATATAACATAACTGGCATTTACCACAATAAATAAGTTTTTTTTTTAAACAGGAAATCGACCCTTTATGATCTTAAGGTAACGATTGTCATACAGTTTACATGTATTTAGGTATATTTAAAAACAGAAAACAGAAGTAATGGGTTGCTGAAAACTAAATTGAATTACAAACTGTTTTCCTAGAGGCAGAAGGATGTAGATGTAGGTCATCCCTGCCTCCTCTTCCTAGGCAGAAGGTTGTAGATGTAGGTCATCTCTGCCTCCTCTTCCTAGGCAGAAGGATGTAGATGTAGGTCATCTCTGCCTCCTCTTCCTAGGCAGAAGGATGTAGATGGAGGTCATCTCTGCCTCCTCTTCCTAGAGGCAGAAGGATGTAGATGTAGATCATCTCTGCCTCCTCTTCCTAGGCAGAAGGATGTAGATGTAGATCATCTCTGCCCCCTCTTCTTAGGCAGAAGGATGTAGATGTAGGTAATCTCTGCCTCCTCTTCCTAGGCAGAAGGATGTAGATGTAGGTCATCTCTGCCTCCTCTTCCTAGGCAGAAGGATGTAGATGGAGGTCATCTCTGCCTCCTCTTCCTAGAGGCAGAAGGATGTAGATGTAGGTCATCTCTGCCTCCTCTTCCTTG
>NW_013670942.1:26703-30844 GCF_000517525.1 Limulus polyphemus | reverse complement strand
GATTTTAGTGTGTGTGTTTGAGATGTGTTATGTGGTTCCTTGACTTTTTCGTTGTTTTCTTGATTACTGCTAGATTCAGAAGCATTGCTTTTATCATCTTAAGCATTGCTGTCACTGCTCTCTGAGTCTTTATC
This sequence comes from Limulus polyphemus, assembly GCF_000517525.1. Classification (NCBI taxonomy): domain Eukaryota; kingdom Metazoa; phylum Arthropoda; class Merostomata; order Xiphosura; family Limulidae; genus Limulus; species Limulus polyphemus. Next base: position 30,710 of record NW_013670942.1, on the reverse strand, counting down.
TGTGTATAGTGTACTGTCTGACGTTAAAATGACTGTTTAAGCAGAGAAAACAAAACATGTTACACCAGAACTGTGTTTTACCAAACTTTTAAGTAATACGAAGTTTCCACTGTAGCACACAACAATCTGAGATTACCTATATCGGAGATAATTTTCTCTATGCATACAAAGTGTTAATTTTACTTCCAGTTTATGCAAAAATATATAAACCTCTAGACAGCCCCTCCACTTGGGCATAACCCGCACTCCGGGAGAGTTGGGCCAAAACAGTCTAAACTCTTGAATGATCACTATAGTAGGTAATCAGTCCTAGCTCGAGGCAGTGATTAGAGCAAGTTCACAATTTATATCCTTTCAAGAACATATTCGTTAAATAATAACGGTTGAAGATGGCTTGAAAGGGTAATGAAGAAAAACTTTAATATAAGTTTAATATAACAGCAAATGTACAACGTTTCGACAAGGTTTTGTCATCATCATTATATTAAAGTTGTTTTTTCATTACCCGTTCAAGCCGTCTCCAACCATTATTAGTCTCAAAGTGGGTTCCTCGTCATCGAATTTGAATTCGTTAACTAAGTGCTAGGAATGAATATTATTCAATAAAGCAATAATATTTTCTAGTTATGACCAACTACTCCCACTTCCTTACTTGTGGTAGTTTCAATTAATAAGTTCCTTAAATAATATGAACGACGTTTACATACAGAGAAATAAAGGGATAACATCGTTTCACACAAAAGAACTCGAACGGAAACTAAAAAAACTAAAATGCATCTGAATATACAAAAAAAAAAAACATTGATTGGGATAAAAGCATAATTCACATAAAAATACTGGATAAAATAACTCAAAGGACAATACACATCTCAGAACCTCCAAAATTTAATGAAAATGCATAATTGTTTATAAGATCAAATGTATAAAATATAATTTAAACTACAAATAAGTATTATCTAAGTGACACACTTCGTGAATTATATGTATTGTTTTTTTTAATTTCGCGCAAAGCTACACTAGGGCTATCTGCGCTAGCCGTCCCTAATTTAGCAGTGTAAGACTAGAGGGAAGACAGCTAGTCATCACCACCCACCGCCAACTCTTGGGCTACTCTTTTACCAACGAATAGTGGGATTGACCGTCACATTATAACGCCCCCACGGCTGAAAGGGCGAGCATGTTTGGTGTGACGGGGGATTCGAACCCGCGACCCTCAGATTGCGAGTCGAGTGCCATAACCACCTGGCCATGCCGGGCCAATTGTATGTAAACAGAGTGCACAAAAAACACAACTAATATGGCACAAATGGAAAGTAAAAGAACAAAGAAGAAACAGTATAACTATAAAATAGAATTAAACATAATATTTTATTAAAATGAACAAAATATAGAACTGAATGAAACCAAACACGAAATAATAAACTGAAATTTTGTTTGTTTGAAGTTAAACACAAAGCAACACAATGGGCTATCTGTGTTATGCCCACCACGGGTATCGAAACCCAGATTCTAGCATTGTAAGTCCACAGAAAACTGAAATTTATGCAAATAAATATGGGAGGAAAATAAGTACAAAGGATAAAAGTGGACATTAAGTTGAAACTTTAATATATATGCTTATTATAAAGAAAAAAAAAGAGATAGCCAACTTTACAATTGTGACTATAAGATGTAAGAGAAATCACTTAACACTGAATATAATATCACAAAATAACTAGGCAAAGCAAGAACCAAACGTAGTTTCAAAATATCATTTAAAATATGATTTGAGCTATAATAACAGGAAATGAACAAAAAATGAAAAAGAACAAAACAGAAAAGAAACAACCGAAACCAGGAAATGCATCCCACCTCAAAGAAACTTTAGTAAACACGTTACATCTCACTATCCAGTTCTGTATTTACTTGTGTGTATATAATTAAATACATAATGAACGATACGGGTACGTCCATACCTAACTCTATACTATAAATTGACTACCACGTAAATACATATTGCCATCTAGTGATAGTTTTGCCAACCAATGCCAGAGTAGACCACATTTCCTGCTTGTTCAAACATACTTTGGACTTTTAGGCGTCATCTTGGTGTCATAACAGATCCAAATTGAACAATATTGCGAAAATATATGTTAGCAGAAATGGCTGTTCCTTCCATAATTCATCCCCAGATCCCATTTTATGTTGGCAACTATAAGGCATACGAATATACTCATTAGGGATGCAAGAAATATTTCTTTGATTATCACAGTGCCACAAGTTCAATTGTTTTGCTTTTTACAGTAGTGCTGTCATCTAGAGGTCAGAAAATGCACTATATCAATTACACACAAGAACAACGGTGAGACAACGACAAGTCTACGGATTTACAACACTAAAATCAGGGGTTCAATTCCCCTTAGTGGACACAGCAAATAGCCTGGTGTGGCTTTGTTATAAGAACAACAAGACAATAAAATGAATTTAGACAAAAAAAAAATCAAAAAATACGATACACATTTTGCCAATCTTTGTGCAGTTTTCTCCAGGAGAGCTTGACTTACAAAATCCACAGGTATGTGCTCACATTACAATACAACATAAAACCGTGTTAGCGAACATGCAAGAATGCTCGGGATGTTTCTATAGGCAAATTTCGCCACAGAACTTGACTTGAGTTGAGAAAACAATAATTACAAAGTTCTTTTTATTGGTATGTCGGCATTCTCGGCAATTATTAACAGCCAAAATCAATCAACAGGATTCTAGGCTCTTATCTGTTGACCTAACAGTACTTATCTAGCGTGCATCACGTGATCAGCACTTCAGCAATTGTGCTTTACTCATTAGATAAATCAAATGCTTATTAACACCAATGTCTTACAACTAAATATAACTCGATGGCTCAGAAAGTAAGGGTCAAACTCCTTTCAACTGTTGGTTTATTAATGAAGCACTTATCCTACATATTGGTGTGGTTACCGCATAATATCTAGTGGGAACCGACTTGGAAAACATAAACATCAGTTCTTTCCAATAATTAATTTTTCCAATCAATAAGTATCATAACTACTGGTCAAGCACTCCAGTCATAACGACTACGAAAACGATGTTGGTATATCGGCTGACCAGCAAAGCAGTCGAATTGTGCATCTATTGGTGTTTCTTCGTATTATTTTTCACGAACTGCCAGCATGTGCTCTTGTCAACATGCTCAACCACTTCTCATCACTGACATGTAACTTCAGTGAACTGTCAAAATATGACCATTCCAGTCATAACAGATTCTTTAGACACCGCAGTTACATGGCTTAACCATACTCATGCAGGTGTGAGGTGTGTGCTACTATCTTGCATAGCATATTTTTTAAGGGATACCAAAGCGTTGAGAGGCACATTCATATGTATTAACTAGTAGAGAACACAGGTACATCACATATTCCTGTGAACACTACAGTGCACCTGTACTGGAGGGAAGGCCATACATCTGATGCAGTGGGGGCTGTGCTGCTCCTCTGAACGTTAGGAGATTCGAATAACAATCAGTTGATTGTTGCTTAAATGTGATACATACAAAGGTGCTCATTCTAGTCAGTATGACACCATGGTATGTACAACAGGTGCTCATCCTAGTCAGTATGACACTATGGTATATAGAAAGGTGCTCATTCTAGTCAGTATGACACCATGGCATGTACGATAGGTGCTCATCTTAGTCAGTGTGATACCATGGTATGTACAACAGGTGCTCATCCTAGTCAGTATGACACCATGGTATATAGAAAGGTGCTCATTCTAGTCAGTATGACACCATGGTATGTACGACAGGTGCTCATCCTAGTCAGTATGACACCATGATACGTACGACAGGTGCTCATTCTAGTCAGTATGACACCATGGTATGTACGACGGGTGCTCATCCTAGTCAGTATGACACCATGGTATGTACGACGGGTGCTCATCCTAGTCAGTATGACACCATGATGTGTACGACAGGTGCTCATCCTAGTCAGTATGACACCATGATG
>NW_013670942.1:22946-25815 GCF_000517525.1 Limulus polyphemus | reverse complement strand
ATGATGTGTACGACAGGTGCTCATCCTAGTTAGTATGACACCATGGTATGTACGACAGGTGCTCATCCTAGTCAGTATGACATCATGGTATGTACGACAGGTGCTCATTCTAGTCAGTATGACACCATGGCATGTACGACAGGTGCTCCATCCTAGTCAGTATGACACCATGGTATGTACGACGGGTGCTCATCCTAGTCAGTATGACACCATGATGTGTACGACAGGGGCTCATCCTAGTCAGTATGACACCATGGTATGTACGACAGGGGCTCATCCTAGTCAGTATGACACCATGGTATGTACGACAGGGGCTCATTCTAGTTAGTATGACACCATGGTATGTACGACAGGGGCTCATCCTAGTCAGTATGACACCATGGTATGTACGACAGGTGCTCATCCTAGTTAGTATGACACCATGATACGTACGACAGGTGCTCATCCTAGTCAGTATGACACCATGGTATGTACGACAGGTGCTCATCCTAGTCAGTATGACACCATGGTATGTACGACAGGTGCTCATCCTAGTTAATATGACACCATGGTATGTACGACGGGTGCTCATTCTAGTTAGTATGACACCATGATGTGTACGACAGGTGCTCATCCTAGTCAGTATGACACCATGGTATGTACGACGGGTGCTCATCCTAGTTAGTATGACACCATGGTATGTACGACAGGTGTTCATCCTAGTCGAGAGTTAACAAACGTAGCAAGAATCCACTTTACAGTTAGTATGATCTGTTCAAACAAACCATTAAACACACCCTGCAGACAACCGAGTGTCGAATTTGGCTTCTTGATCTATATATGGTGAGATCACTCCAAGTTCTCTGGTGTCTTTCCATTATGCAAAGTTCAAAGTGTTTCCTGCCCTACAGCTTTGGCTGCATTACATCAAGTATAGCAAACCATCCGACACCTGTAAGTGACAAAGCCAGTGCCAGATGCCATGTATGTCAAAATCATGTTTGTCAGTTTTGATAGTCACTGCTCTCTCTGTGCTTCTATTTTGTTTTTCGAAGTTTTTCACTGGTTATTTGTAGCGTCCGTCCAAAAATATCATTGTCACTGCTCGTATGGTTCGTCACCACCGATTACGAACTCTCTACCTTCTTGTATATGTAACAATACCACTCTTCGACCAAAGCGCGCTTTAGATACTTATTCAGGTTTATAAGTCCCCCTAATAAGTGTCTCAGCCTTAGCTTATGCTGAAAATAGTGTTGCTATCTTTGAGGAATTTGCCATAACCCGTTACATTAATTAATTACAAGATACAGAACCTAGAAAGCCGCAGACCATTATGTAGGCTTCCTGGAACTATTAGTATCTTCTGTATAGTCTCAAGAAGTACCTTGTTACAGTCACAGTAACAATAGACTCCAGAAGAATAGAAACTAGAAAGCTGCAGACCATTATGTAGCTTCCTGGAACAATTAGTATCTTCTGTATAGTTTCAAGAAGTACCTTGTTACAGTCACAGTAACAATAGACTCCAGAAGAACAAAAACTAGAAAGCTGCAGACCATTATGTAGGCTTCCTGGAAGTATTAGTATCTTCTGTATAGTCTCAAGAAGTACCTTGTTACAGTCACAGTAACAATAGACTACAGAAGAACAGAAACTAGAAAGCTGAACCATTATGTAGGCTTCCTGGAACTATTAGTATCTTATGTATAGTCTCAAGAAGTACCTTGTTACAGTCACAGTAACAATAGACTACAGAAGAACAGAAACTCGTGATCATAAATAAGTACCTTGTTACAGTCACAGTAACAATAGACTACAGAAGAACATAAACTCGTGATCATAAAGAAGTACCTTGTTACAGTCACAGTAACAATAGACTACAGAAGAACAGAAACTAGTGATCATAAAGAAGTACCTTGTTACAGTCACAGTAACAATAGACTACAGAAGAACATAAACTCGTGATCATAAAGAAGTACCTTGTTACAGTCACAGTAACAATAGACTACAGAAGAACATAAACTCGTGATCATTAAGAAGTACCTTATTACAGTCACAGTAACAAGAGACTGCAGAAGAACATAAACTAGTGATCATAAAGAAGTACCTTGTTACAGTCACAGTAACAATAGACTACAGAAGAACATAAACTCGTGATCATTAAGAAGTACCTTATTACAGTCACAGTAACAAGAGACTGCAGAAGAACATAAACTCGTGATCATAAAGAAGTACCTTGTTACAGTCACAATAGACTACAGAAGAACAGAAACCCGTGATCAAAATATCGTCACAAAAAATCTTACTCCTTGCTTCAAAATTCTAACTTAACTTCTTATTCTGTGTTTCAAGCTAAACTTGGCTAACAAGAAATATAGGAATAAAAACACTGGTACAAAAGCAGGTAATATAGTGTTACGTCTCTTCTTGTTTATGTTCTTTCTCCTCCAATAGCTGTTGTAATCTCTCTTCTTGTTTCTTTTCTTTTTCCTCCAACAACTGCTGTAATCTCTCTTGTTTATTTCGCTGTTCCAGCTGCCATTGTTGCAAGTTTTCTTGCAAATGCTGTTGTCTCTCTCTTCTTGTTTCTTTTCTCGTTCTTCTTGTTTCTTTTCTTTTTCCTCGAACAACTGTTGTAAGCTCTCTTCTTGTTTATTTTGTTGTTCGAGCTGCCACTGTTGCAGGTTTTCTTGCAACTGCTGTTGTCTCTCTTCTTGTTTCTTTTGCTGTTCTTGTATTGCTGCCATCAAATCTGCTAAGCTGTAGTTTGATTTGCCGCCTCTCGTTTCCATCTTCTTCTTCTTTTTTTATTTTTTTATTTTCTATCCCACTTCTGACACCAATTTGTTACGCCTCCAGTCGTTAGTTGATTTTCCGTAACTTCGTT
>NW_013670942.1:21105-22034 GCF_000517525.1 Limulus polyphemus | reverse complement strand
GTAATATAGGAATAAAAACACAGGTACAAACACAGGTAATATAGGAATAAAAACACAAGTACAAACACAGTAATATAGGAAGAAAAACACATGCAATAATGGTATGGACACAAGCAATATAAGAAATAAAAACACGTGCGAATACAAGTAATATAAGTATAATAAAAACAGGCAATAAAGAAAAGTACGAACACAAATAAGAAAACAAGACTTAAAAACAGTAAGCAAATAAAAACTTAATTAGTCACCTTCTCAGCTGGTTTAAATAATCTGGATATTTTTATTATTAGTGTTCATTCTCATTATACATACTGAAGGGGGTTTTACTCGAATCTCTTATTCACATCTCTGTACTACTTGTTTATGACCCAGGAGAGAGAGATGACACAGCAGCTAAAACAGTACATCCTCTTTTGAACGACCACTTGAATAATAACTGGACATTTTGAAGCTTCTTGTGTTGATAGTTTACTGAAGTTAAGCTTGTCCAAATAATCACGAAATATTCTGCCAATCAAATACATTGGAAATCCACTTTTGCATAAGAACCTCATGATTTGTCAAACGTTTTATATATAACTTCTTAAGTACTTCAGATTTTGTGTGCACGATGAACTAGGATGATCACAAAGTTTTCTGTGAGCACAGTCGTAAAATTAAAATACAGGTCAGTAATGGTTGGTGGTAAGCCTCACATTCTAACTTACCAACTAAAATATCGACAAATGGTCTAAGTTGTGAATACTGAGCCTTACTTAACACATTATATTTCTTTAAATTCAATAATCATGTTTGTAATTAATATCAACAGGAAACTGGTCAGGCTTAAATATTCCATTTTATCTAAAATAACTACACTATTTCCTTTATAAGATTCAGTAACGATAATGTTGCTATTTTTACTATATATATATATATATATATATATA
>NW_013670942.1:13083-20836 GCF_000517525.1 Limulus polyphemus | reverse complement strand
CCCATTCAAGCTGTCTCCAGCCATTATTAGTCTCAAAGTGGGTTCCTCGTCATCGAATTTGAAGCAGAAGGTTAGCAAGTCTGGTCCACCCACTACAACTTATCTCTTGCTACCTCTGAAGGTGTTATCCAGCAAGAGGCATCAACAGGTTAAATACTAATATTCACATCTTGCTATAGAGACTACCCCAGCTAGCTCAACCAATTCATGATCAGACATGTCTTTTTTGTCGAAATCCCATTAGCTCCTTTATTTCAGCTGTCTTGGTGAGTGGATGGAGAATGAAACTCTGAAATGTTTGTTCTAGTGCAGGAGAGCCCTCATTATCCAACAGAAGGCTCCTCCAAACTACCATGGTCCCTCAGTTATCATAATCAGATCAGTTTTGCTCTCCTCTGTCTCGTTAAACTTCTTTCTCAAAATGCAAAAAAAGAGCACAAGAGAGAGAAAGAAGGTAAGAATTACTGTAATAATTAGATCCTGGTCACCAGCACCAAAACTTGTTTGATTAAAGTAATGTATGGAAATCCAAGTTTATAGCTCTAAACAGTCACATGATCTCTGCAATAAGACAAGAAGAGAATGTTGGACATACAAAAAGAAAGTGCAGCAATTTGTGACAGGATAAATATTAAAATATTTAAATATTTTAATATTTAAATATAAATAGAAAATACTAGAAATTGAAGTCCAAAGAAATAAAAATAACGTAATTTATTTTACAAAGGCACATAAGCAATCAATCAAAAGAATAAAAAAAGGAAAACTGCAAACATTTAACTAAATGAATGGACTGTGTTGACTATGACTCACATGATCAGCAGATTAAATTAACAGAATTAGTTTGATTGGTTGTTTGGCGTTTTACGGCACAGAGCAAATAGACTATCTATGGCCAAACAACCGTAAAAATAGTGAAAGTGAAATATTATAAAATGTAAGCCCCCAGTGGCACAGCTGTATGTCTGTGGACTTACAACGCTAGAAACCGGGTTTCGATACCCGTGGTGGGCAGAGCACAGATAACCCTTGTGTAGCTTTGTGCTTAATTAAAAACAAACAAACAAACAATAAAATGTAAAAATAAATCGAGTTAAAAAGTAAACAAAGTTCGAAAATCAGGTAAAAACAGAAGTAAAAAGCCCTAAAAACCGCAATAACCCGGTCAATTTGGACAGTGTTCCTATTGCCAATGACACTGCTCAACGTCAGGGGTAAACCCGTAGAAAGTATATATCTAAAATGGTGCTGCCACTGACAGTTGTAACAGTAGCACAACAGTAAAATGTGGGTTATTGTGACTGGAGTGTCACAAGGGCTATACATTGTTGGGTCAGCACCAGCTAAAAGAAAGCGATGAGTTAAAAACTGTGACCAATGTGTAGCCTAGTCAGGACAACTTCCTCCTTCCGATCCTTACAGAAACAAAATGGCCAAAGAGCAACAGAAGGTTTGATCTGGAAAACTTGTTATGACGTTGTTTACCCAAAGTCGACTACCAACTGGCACAAAGTTGCGCCTTGAATACAGGACAGTAGTCCATATATGGGACAGGCACAGCCATGACAGAACCAGAGCAGACGGACTTAGCTGCAGTGTCAGCGAGCTCATTCCCGCAAATACCGAAGTGGCCAGGTATCTAGAAAGACTGGATGGAAACAGAACATAGAGGAAAATGTTGTTGAATATTGACAAGAACAGGGTGAGAACTACCGTCAAGCGATTCCAGGGCCAGTAGAGAGCTGAGAGAATCACTGTAAATAGTAGAATTGCTGTACTTCATAGCTTCTACATGATCCATGGCAAGAGAAATGTCACACAACTCGGCAGTGAACACAGAAACTGTAGAGGGGATCCTGCAAGTAACTACCGAGCCACAAAAAACCATGGCAGAGCCTACAGAGTCACCCGATTTTCAACCATCCGTGTAAATGAGAATAAAAGGTTGGTTCAAAAGATGTTCAATAAAGAGAAGAAGGTACTTCCAATTGGGAGTATCTGCCTTACTCAGATGACTCAAGGAAAGGGCACATATGGGGATGGTAAGGCATGGTGGAGTTGGCTGGTCATTGAGGACAGCAACGTCATCTAAAGCCACACCCAATTTAGCCAGTTGCACTTGGATACGAAGGACAAAAGAAGGAATTGCAGACTGTCTATTCTGAAACAGCACAGACAACCAAGGAAGAAGGACACAACCCCAGGTGGGGTGCTGTAGTAAGGATCGAAGCTTGCTAGTATACTGTAAAGAAAGTTGGAAATGGCATAGAGGAAGAGAAGGTTCGCAGGACTCAGTGTACAAACTCTGGACTGGAGAGTGTGGACAACCTCCGTGAACAGGCGAAGCCCCAGATGGTGAATGGGGTCCAGCATCTTCAAGGCCAAGGTTCTAGCAGAACCATAGACCAGTGACCCCTAGTCCAATTTGGATCGAATAAAGGCATGATAGATCTTGAGCATAGAACACCGATCAGCTCCCCAAGAGGTGGATGAGAGAACACAAGGATGTTCAGTGTCATTGTACACTTGACGCATAGCTGCTTGATGTGAAGAATGAAAGTAAGCTTACGGCCTCAGTGACCACGGGAAGAACAACATCACCAAGACAAAGTTCAGGATCAGGGTGTAGACCCCGTTGGTGGCAAAAATGCATGCAAACGGTTTTGGAAAGAGAAAAGGTAAAAACCATTTACTGTGCTCCACTTCAACAAATGATTGAGAGCAGTCTGAAGCTGCTGCTCAATAAACCTCATGTTCGACGACCGACACGAGATGTGCAAGTCGACACAGAGCCCATTTGCAACAGTAGAAGGAAGTTGTATAGTGACAGCATTAATCTTGATGCTAAAAAATATGACACTCAAGACACAGCCCTGAGGGGCTCCAAGTTTCTGTGTAGTGTTGTAAGCCCTCTCAAGGTAACAAACATAGAAATAAGATGTTCTTTCTTGAGGAAGGCTTCGCTGATCCAGGTTTCAAGTCTAATCAGCTGGTCCACGGTGGAGCACTGTCGACGGAACCCACACTGGGTTGGCGAGAGGAGGTTGGGAACCAAACAAGACGAGCATTATCCATCCTCTCTAAGACATTACAGAGACAGCAAGTGAAAGCAACTGGACGATACTTAGAAGAAATCTTGGGATCCTTCCCAGGTTAAGAGAAAGGGAAGACAATAGCCTGGTGCCAAGCATCAGGAAAAACATTCTCCTGCCAGATCCGGTTAAAAACAATCAGAAGAATGTCAAGAGAGACAGGAGAGAGATGGCAAAGCTCTCATAGTGAACATCATCTGGTCCAACCAATGTACTGCCAGACTGATGAAAAGCAAGTTTGAGTTCTACCAGTGTAAAGGGGTGATTATAATCGTAGAGGCGATTGGTCCAAAAGGAAAGAGGCGATCGCTCTGCCCGAGACTTGATGGCCAAGAAGGCGGGGAAGAAACAGAAGAAAAGAAAAGCTCTCGCCGAGAGTATCAGCGATGCTCTGGACATCAGCAACCTTCTGGCCATTAGAGAGCAAGGTGAAAAGGGGATGGGAAGCATACCTCCCATTGATCTTCCGAATCTTGACCCATATGATTTTGGAACTGGTGGTAGAAGAGATGCTAGTTGTAAATTTAATCCAAAATTCCTTTTGGCTTTGACGTCGAACCTGCCGAGCATGGGCACAGGCCTGCTGGAAAGCAATGCAGTTCGAAAAAGTGAGATACCCACGAAAGGTATCCCAGGCTTGTTTTTGAGTCTTCCATGCCTCTTGGCAGGCAGGATCCATCATGGACGAGGATACCATGAAAAACGTGTCGAGGTCTTGGGAATAGAGTAAGAAGCTGCCTGAACGATACAGTCAGTCACTTCTATGAAGCAGTCGTCTATTGATGGAAGACATAAGAGGGCAGGATCAAGTTTTGAGAGAGCAGTGAAACAGGGCCAGTTGGCCTGGTTCAACTTTCATGGTACTTAGGTTGGGTGGCATTGACCATGGCCAACCTCCCTCGAAATGATAGGAAAATTATCACTTCCCCATCGGTTACTGTCAACTCTCTAAGAAAAGTGGGAGAAAAGTGAAGGGGGGCAGATAGAGATATCAATGACAGTAAAAGACTGACTAGGTGCATGAAAATAAGTATAAAATCCAGTATTGAAGAGAGAAAGGTTATGGTCTGAGAGCATATGCTCTACAGATTGATCCCTCCAATCAAAATCAGCACCATCCAGAGAGGATTGTGTCCATTAAAGTTTCCCAGAATTAAAAAGGGAGATGACAACTGTTCAGTGAGAGCATCAAGGTCTGATTGATCATAAGTCTCTCCAGGAGACAGGTAGAGAGAACAGACAGTGATGGTACAAACCAAGGAAACACGGATGGTTACGGCCTCCAAGGATGTATTGAGTGACACAGACAAGGCAGACACGTGCTGGTCGACCAGCAGTTCCATCCCTCCATGCACTCGTCCATCACACAACCTGTCATGCTGGTATAAAGGAACCTGCCGAAATGTGACTGTATCGGCAGGATTCAGGAATGCTTACTGTAAGGAAAGACACACGAGATGATAGGAATCGATCAAGGCCTTAATGTCATTTAGATTACAATGAAAACCTCGACAGTTCCATTATATCAAAATGACCATTTTTACATAGGTGAAACAGAACAGGGTGGAGAATCCTTCTGTTTACGACCACGCCGTTTTTCTTTACTAGAAGGAGGTCTACCGACCTTCATGGATCCTGCCCTTGTTTGAGTGGGCAGATCTCTGTCATTAGACTTAGATCCAGCGACTCAGGGCACGAGCGAATAATGGTTTTCCATCTCGGGGCTGAAGAAGATGGACCCGAGTGGACACCAGAGACCAAAGAATATGGACCTGGGCAGTCACTGGAAGGAATGGTGGGGACAGAGATAGGAGTAGAGGTTGACTTGTCAACTCTGTTATCCACTGAGGGCAAAAGACCCTACACATGATGTGCAAAAGACTCTGACCGAGACACGGAAAGGTCCGGCTGCACTGTAGCAGTGGAGTGGAGTGAAGTGGCATGTGGATTAAAATGTTTCTTGTGATCGAGTGTTTTGTTTTTTTAAGTCGTGGATTTAAGATACGTAGGTTGTGGGTAGAGCGTGATCTAGCGATTAGCGTGCGTTAGTGTGGTTCGCGTCTCATTAATTCCAAAACAAAAATAGCGCTTCGCTTTGGGTGCGTTATAAGAGTAACAGACATTCCCCTCTTCGATTTAAATAGCTCAACAGCTAACAGTGGGTGTTGTTAAATAGCTGCCATTATCAGTTCAAAATTAGGAACAGCTAGCACAGATAAACCTCGTGTGACCTTTCGCGAATATCCGAAACTAACATTCTTATCTCCACATTTAAAAGTAATTTAGTATTATTTGAAAAATATAACTTCATAATACATTATGTTGTTTTCGATGCTTGGCATTAGGCATCTGTGCGTTTCGTTCGTTCTTACACGTAGCAGATGTGTAGAAATATACACGAATGCTATTGGACAAATCTTTATCTCGTTCACTAACACAGCTGCATGGATTACGTACGTAGAAATAGAAAAATAATACCTGACGAGATTATTATAACTACAGATTTTTTGGATTTTCCAGGCCTTGCTCACATGACGGTGTTACGGTGAACAGGTTGCTTGCTTCTTGGACTATTTTTTGATAGCATTAGTATTACTATTAAACCATAATAAATTTTGTATATTAAAATCAATATATAAGACGATGTCCAGTATTCTTCTGAACATGTTTGTGTGTGTGATAGTAATACCAGAAGTGATAAAAAATACCTTTTTACTCTCGTAGAAATGACCGCCAAACATAGACTAACAGAAGTAGAATTACTAGCTGAGGATGGTGAATGTACGTGTACCTCGGGTTCTGAAGAGTTCTGGAGAAAGTAATGTATTAATCACGTAGTAAAATAATATTCTTCTACGAATGTTTGACGGAACTGCAGAATTTATACTTAAAATTTAATTTTTAAATAATGTTAAAACAACTTATTCTTATATGTAAATGTAAGGACTTTACAAAATGGCATAGGATTCGTTTATAATGAGGTTTAAATTGCTATGTACTATCATCACAATTATGTTATAAGAACTGTGTCTTAGTTTTACACAGTCAAAATACCCACCTTACATTTAAAAGCTTTGTTTGAAATCATCTCAAACTACAGATCAATTTTAAAACATGTACATAATTTTTATTAATCAATTCAAAAATGAAAGTGTAGTGATATTAAACTATACTACGTTCTTCATGAGTTAGGTAAACAGTATTTCAATTTTATAAAAATAAACTAACGGTAAGCTGTGTTCATATCATAAAAGTTATTTACATAGGCATATTGTATTTTCTATTAATAAATTTAAATTAATGTACAATAATATTAAGCTAAGATACTTTCGTTATAAAAATTATGTGAACAATTATACTGATTTTTTTATTAATATAATATTATGTTATGTCTTGGTAATTGGTGATAGGCGTAAGGGTGGGGGGTCAAGGGGACAGCTCCCCCATTCTGGCCCAAATAGTTTTTTGGGCAAAAATCACCCAAAATATTTGGGCAAAAAGCTCCGTACATATCTATAACTTTTATATTTGCAAATTGGTAATATATTACCCACATGTGACATTTTCACTTGCACCTTTTTAACCCTTTAGAGATGTAAGGTTCTGCATGGAAGTCATTGGAACCATTTTTTTCAAGCAACTTTAAACCTTACAGTATATGATTTTAAGGTCAATTTTTTATTTTCGGGCAAAACTTGCTTGTCCTCTCAATCAAAATCAAGCCCCTATAGTGATAGGCCTCCTTATCACTGAATATACATTCTTTCTACTTTCACTCAGAAGTTCTTATTAATATATTCCTTTCTTTACATATTTTAGAAAAGAAAAAAGGATTTGGATGGCTACTTTTCTTACTGGAAATCTATGTTTATATGCTGCTCGCTCAGTTTTACCAGTTTCAGTAGTGGCCATCTCTAAACAGTATGATTGGAGTAAGACAGATACTGTAAGTGTTATAATCAGAAATTCAGTACTTTAGTTGAAAAGTTTCATATTGCTGAAATGTATATATATGTAAATAAATGTTTGTTTCTTGTTATGCACAAAGCCACCCAATAGGCTATCTGTGCTCTGCCGCCTTGAGTATCAAAACTTGGTATTTGGTGTTACAAATCTTTAAACTTGCCACTCAGGGGAGAGGAAGGGGTTTTTTGAAAATAACACACCATTTCAAAATAAGAATGACAAGTGACTGATACAACATCCGCGAAGTGTAGAAAATTGTACATCTTAAACTCTATTTACTTATCAATATCCTACCTTCGAAAGGTGTGCATTATTTTCTTTAAATCTTATAGTTCATTGTTCTTGTTACAATTTTTGTTTTCTGTTTATAAAAGTTTTTATTATCTTAAACCACTTTTATGTCAGCTGTTGTTGCTTTTCTTTCAGTAGAAATCCAGCTATAACACAACTTGGTTCCAGTCTGCATACTTAACCTTATTTCAGTTTTCCAGTTATAACACAACTTAGTTCCAGTCTGCATACTTAACCTTATTTCAGTTTTCCAGTTATAACACAACTTAGTTCCAGTCAGCATACTTAACCTTATTTCAGTTTCCAGTTATATAACACAACTTGATTCCAGTCTGCATACTTAACTTTATTTCAGTTTTCCAGCTATAACACAACTTAGTTCCAGTCAGCATACTTAACCTTAT
>NW_013670942.1:8644-12083 GCF_000517525.1 Limulus polyphemus | reverse complement strand
CAGCATACTTAACCTTATTTCAGTTTTACAGCTATAACACAACTTAGTTCCAGTCAGCATACTTAACCTTATTTCAGTTTTCCAGTTATATAACACAACTTGATTCCAGTCAGCATACTTAACCTTATTTCAGTTTTACAGCTATAACACAACTTAGTTCCAGTCAGCATACTTAACCTTATTTCAGTTTTCCAGTTGTATAACACAACTTGATTCCAATCTGCATACTTAACCTTATTTCAGTTTTACAGCTATAACACAACTTAGTTCCAGTCTGCATACTTATCCTTATTTCAGTTTTCCAGCTATAACACAACTTAGTTCCAGTCAGCATACTTAACCTTATTTCAGTTTTCCAGTTATATAACACAGCTTGATTCCAGTCAGCATACTTAACCTTGTTTCAGTTTTCCAGTTATAACACAATTTGATTCCAGTCTGCATACTTTACTTTATTTCAGTTTTACAGCTATAACACAACTTAGTTCCAGTCAGCATACTTAACCTTATTTCAGTTTTACAGCTATAACACAATCTAGTTCCAGTCTGTATACTTTACTTTATTTCAGTTTTACAGCTATAACACAACTTAGTTCCAGTCAGCATACTTAACCTTATTTCAGTTTTCCAGTTATATAACACAACTTGATTCCAGTCTGCATACTTAACCTTATTTCAGTTTTCCAGCTATAACACAACTTGATTCCAGTCTGCATACTTAACCTTATTTCAGTTTTCCAGCTATAACACAACTTAGTTCCAGTCTGCACACTTATCCTTATTTCAGTTTTACAGCTATAACACAACTTGATTCCAGTCTGCATATTTAACCTTATTTCAGTTTTCCAGCTATAACACAACTTGATTCCAGTCTGCATACTTTACTTTATTTCAGTTTTACGGCTATAACACAACTTAGTTCCAGTCTGCATACTTATCCTTATTTCAGTTTTACAGCTATAACACAACTTAGTTCCAGTTAGCATACTTAACTTTATTTCAGTTTTACAGCTATAACACAACTTAGTTCCAGTCTGTATACTTTACTTTATTTCAGTTTTACAGCTATAACACAACTTAGTTCCAGTCAGCATACTTAACCTTATTTCAGTTTTCCAGTTATAACACAACTTAGTTCCAGTCAGCATACTTTACTTTATTTCAGTTTTACAGCTATAACACAACTTGATTCCAGTCAGCATACTTAACCTTATTTCAGTTTTACAGCTATAACACAACTTGATTCCAATCAGCATACTTAACCTTATTTCAGTTTTCCAGTTATTTTACTTTATTTCAGTTTTCCAGCTATAACACAACTTAATTCCAGTCTGCATACTTAACCTTATTTCAGTTTTCCAGTTATAACACAACTTATTTCCAGTCTGTATACTTAACCTTAGTTAGGGGGAGGCAGTTGCTGTTGTGGTTTCTTAGCTATTGAAAAAGATGCTTCATACTTTAGAGTCATGGATACATCATAAGAATGATGACCAAATCCCACTATTTGATTAGAGTGGCCCAAATGTTAGTGGTACGTATTGTTGACTAAATGCCTTCCCTCTTATCTAGCATATCTAACACAGATGTATCTTTTAGAAAATTTCTTTAAAAAAACAAAAGCATCCTTTTAGCTACATTATTTATACAAATTACCAATTAAGCTCTTTCCGTAAAGTAAAAATATTTACTAAATGAGATACAGTAGGACAGACCAATCAACTTAAGTCTTCAGCACTTTCTCAAAAAAATGCATTTTATGTCAAGTCCATTTCATAAGTAATTCTGTGTCCTCTAATTAAACTGAAACCATAAGTAAATGACTAAAACATATCATTTTTGGGTGAGTTCTAGTGGATAGTTTGGCATCAATAACATGGTTATCTTTGATGGAAGTAACAGTTATTACAGTAAAAATATAATAAATCTGATAGCGTTGCAAGTCCACAGAAATAAGCCGACATATTTATGTTTCATTTTACTTTAAATAGCAATCTATTATTCTATTACTCTGTATTTTGTCATTATTCCAAATAGGGTATTGTTCTGTCCAGTTTTTTCTGGGGTTATATCCTGACACAGGTGCCTGGGGGATATTTAAGTGACCACTATGGAGGAGAGACTTTACTACTAGTGGGAACAACTGCTTGGTCACTACTGACATTTTGTTTGCCAGAAACTATATGGTTTAGCCATCGTGATGCCAAGGGTCCTGGAGTTTTTGTCATTCTCTCTCGAATAGCTACTGGGGCCTTTCAAGGTATATTTAATGTTCAAGAGGTGAACATTCTGATAAAAGTTTATAAGATATTTTTGTGCCTAGTAAGACTTAGGTTCCCATTCTGATTCCAATTTAGTGAAAATTATTAATACTGTAATACTTCCAGTGTTGTTTATTCACAATGATCATTTTTGAAGGAAAACGTTTGTATTAGAACACATGGGTCCCTGGAAAAGTTGTGAAATTTTAAAATGTATTAAAGCTGAAGAAAAGTAAGTCAGTGGAATTTGAAAAAGAAAACATGGAAATCTTAGAGAAACAAATATATTAGCAATGTTTTACTGCATCAGACATGTACTTAGGTGAAATATACTTTTTAAAATAAAAATTAAAGCAATACTTAAATTGTAAGCTATTTAACTCGTGGGTACTGTATTAATATAAAAACATAATTAGGGTAAAATGTTATCATCAACGTATCACAGGGGTAGTATATTAAAATGAAGATTTAATTAGGGTAAAATGTTATGGTCAACACATCACTTGTGTAGTATATTAATATAAAGACATAATTAGGTTAAAAAATACATGGTAAACAAAAGTTGGAAAAATGTTTCATGAACAAATGGATCAGCTGCTACAGGTCAATATCCAAAAAACTAATCTGTATTGTTTGTATATATATATACTATTATTCTGCTTGTTTGTATGTATGACCGTTATGCTTTCTGACCGAGAACCTGCTGTAGTTAGAATGTTTCCCCAAGAAAAACAGTGCATGCACATTATTCACTCGATGACAGTCTGCCTGCAGCAGAGAGCTGCAAAGCTCAGTGATCAAGTTGCTACAATTGCTGTATGGAACAAGAAGTAACAACAAAAGGGGAATGTAAATATACTTTACTAACCATTTTGTACAACAAAATATTAAAAACTTATCAAAGTTTTAAAAAAAGGTTTGACGTTAGGTCATAGAATAACATTATAAGTTTATTTATCGATAGTATTAATCACAGTAAAGTTTAATCCTAACTAAACTAAAGGAAAAAAAAACCTTACACAGGTTACAGTGTTAATTTATCTCTTTATCGAACTTAGGCCTAACATAAGTTGAAGTTTTATGAAGTACGGCTTATATACAAGTGGATTTACACATTTCGTTGTCTACGATTACAATTTGTTTGTATTGTGCTAGAAATGTTATATTTGAAGAAGTAC
>NW_013670942.1:0-8623 GCF_000517525.1 Limulus polyphemus | reverse complement strand
CAATACCATAATATTACTTACACATCTAAATTAATTTAAGTTACTATATGGTGAGTTCAAAAAGACTAAAAAATCCCAAAATATTACCATTATAAGAGACCTAGGTGTATTTCTTTGGTTTGCTTACCTAAGCTGTACTGATGAGCCTTGAATAGGTGAAACTGCTGTCCATAGCAGAGGATACAGCCAATCAAAGAAAGCGTTAGGCCTAAGCTGTACTGATGAGCCATTTCAATTTTATCTTTGGTGAAAGAAAGAAATCTGTAACATCTATATAATATTCAGAAATATGCAGAGAATACATTAAATGCAAATCAATGTTTTTGGTGGACCCACACATCATTGATAAGATTTTTTCATTATTTTCTGATCAGTTTTTAAAACAATCTGCCCATATATCTAAATTGCTTTATTTCTTGTTATTCAAGGACATGTTGAGGCAAAACTGGGTACATTTTGTGTTTAGACATGTGCAAAAAATAAATTAAGCAGTCATTCAGTTTTTACTGGTCATCTATTATTTGCTGTATTCATTTTAAAAAAAGTGGTCCCCAGCAAATTTGAGCAGTATGTTTCTGACTAAGTGTGTTTCTGGGGAATTAACAACACAGATTTGAAATCTTAAGAAATTTAGGCATAGGAAAGTTCTATACTTGAAGAATATTTCATACATCTACTTATTAAAACCTGTTGAAATGAACTATTATTAAGAGGTTCTGAAGCAACCACTAAAAAAAATAAGATTAAAGATATACCCCAATATCTTTCAGTACCACTCTGAAAAATTTGTGTATCCCAGTAAATGTAACAATAACAATAAACTAAATTAAAATTATTCTTATAACCTATAATAAAATACTTAATTAATGAAATTTTCCTCTTCACCAGGTTTTCATTATCCCGCTTTGACCAGCATAACTGTCAAATACCTACCTACGTCTGAAACTACTTTTTTCACTAGTTTAATTAGTTCTGGGGCTATACTTGGGTAAGAATATTATTGTTTTTTTTTTGTTTTTTACCAACTAATAATCCTTTTGTGTAGGGAGTTATTTTAGGTACTCACACTGGTAGCTGTCAACTCATCACTAGATGTCAATAGTATATTAATATTGTTGTGTCAGAGAGGTGGCGTGACACTAGTCACGTGACCTCGCTGACGCAACACAACAATATCATAATATCAGCAGTTTAAAATGTTACTACCAACAGAACACTAGCATAGCATGTTAATAAGGAGACATAATCAAGGTAAAATGTAACTGCCAACACATCATTGTGGTAGTATATTAATACCAAAATATAATAACAATAAAATGTTGTGTTCAACAGGGTAGTAAGATCGTTAGGCTTATATGTTGAAAACTATTATATCAGTTATTTGGTAATGATGAATTTTCTGTTTAATTATGTGTAAACATTATCAACCAGCTGATTTAAGTGAGATACATTGTGTAGTAGCATTATCATAAGAGGTGAACAGAGTAAAATATACAGGGTAAAGTGTTATCATTAGGGTAGCATAATAATATCAAGACATAATATAATCCCTATCCACAAATGTTTCGAATTTTTTTATGTTCTAATCTCCAACATCATAAATCCAGTTGAAGTTACATGCCGAATTTGGTTTGATGTTTTTGTCTGTAGACTCTCTGGTCAAGGAAAATATATACAGTTTAATAAGATAGATGCTTGGTCTTGTGTAGAGGACTACCTTGCAGCTGTCATATATATAGTTCTGGATTTCAGTGCCAGTTTTCTGATTGGTCAGCTGTAGAGAAAATGTGTATTGTGCATTCAGTTTTTATGTTTTTTATGAGATTTTTACTGACCTTTGAAAATGGCACTTTGTTTCTGATATTGAAAGTACCAAAACTTGCTAACAATATCAGGTCCTTATTCATCTGCTCATTGTGTGTGCTTTAGTTTGTTTCGTTTCGTGTTACTTTTTCTTATTTTGCGGTACAACAGTCACCAATATTCTGATCAGACACTCCTCCTTTTAACGAAAGTGTTTTATATTTATTCACACTTCATTTGTTACAAAGCATTACACTTCCTACATGTATTAGATCCTCAAACCTCTAGCGTTTGTGGAGATTGAATACCTTGTATACTAGGTTCAACCTTGAGATTATCACAATGTTACAGTCAACAATTCATCACTGGGGTAGTATATCAATATGCAGACATATCACAATGTTACAGTCAACAATTCATCACTGGGGTAGTATATTAATATGCAGAGATATCACAATGTTACAGTCAACAATTCATCACTGGGGTAGTATATTAATAGTGTTATGTCTCCGTTCGTTAGTTAGTTTTCCATAAATTCGTTCCGACGAAACTTTAGCGACACAAGTCCTTTCTTAAATAAAACTGGTTTATTCTTTCTGAATATAACTTTACGATACACTTAATTTCAACAGTCGCTCTATAACAACGCTATGTCTCACGTGGCCAACAATATTTTGTCCGCATACATTCAATTACTCATTACGCTGTTTCCCGTCACGTTGTGAACGTCTTATGTATACAAGACTAACACATATCTAGTAAATGCTAGAGCATTCTTGAAGGAACAGGATATTTCTAGAAACAGGTGGTGTGATACTAGTCACGTGACCTAGCTGACGCAACAATATATAGACATCACAACATTAAAATGATAATGACTGCAGGCTAGAGTGATGGTTTAAATTTTGAATGTTGTTACTTACACAAGTGGAAGGGTTAATTGTCAACTAAATATTTGTGTTAAATGTGAATATAAACGTACAAATAACATTAAAATAATCCTTTTTTTTTGCATTAGCATATATTTATTGGAGTTGTTTGCTTCTCATAAAATTTTCATACATTACTGCTGTTAAAATTGATACACAGCTATATATATGTATTTTTTTTACTTTAAGTAATAAATTAACTTGTTTAAGATACAGCAGGTTATCAAAATAGTTTCAGTATGTATTGCCATTATTTCATAAAGGATACTAAGCAATCATGAAATTCAATTTGTATTTCTGATATGTTATATTAATTCTGAAACTATAGATCTAATAAGCTAAAAATTAGCATGCAGTACAAGCAATTTGCTTGTGAAAGAGAAGGAAAGGGGTCAACTTCAGTTATTTTTATAAATTTTCCTATAGATGCCTGCTAGTCGGAAGTCTTGGTTCTGTCATTATTGAACACTATGGTTGGGTGTATGTATTCAGGTTTTTTGGTACGTATGTCCTAGATGATGTTTGGCCTTCTGAATATTAGAGCTGAATATATATATGTTAACTTTTTGTAGTTTTGAAGTTAGTTCAAGTTGATCTTGTCATCGCAAAAGCTTCTTTTGAGAAAAGTAAAATATTGTGGCCAAAATGTCAGTATGGTCATTAGACTTATTATGCCTTGAAAACTTATCAAGTTGTGATGAACTACACTGTAAAATGTTATCAGTTGAAGAAACTGTGCCTCTCACACCTTCACACCAGTTGACACAAGTTTTTACACGAATGGGTACACAAACCACGAAAATAAATGTTAACCACCATTACATATATTTTCCCAACTCACCAAATACTTCCAACCTTTGTGTAAAGCAGCAGCATGCTCCTCACAGCGAGGTTTTTAATGTCATCAGCAAATTCGAATAATCTTTTGACCATTCCTTCATCTATGTCACATATATATATTTGTTTATTTCCAACAAAAATCATTTTAAAACTATAGATATTGGAAAGGGAAAATGTCAGAAGTAGATTATGTGTGTATGTGTGTGTATACTGGTTGTGCAAGTCATTTCCAGACTATATATATATATATATATATATATATATATATACATATATATATATACACACACACAACACACACAACCACACACACACACAACCACATAAATACTGGCAATGCAAACATCTTTAGCAGACAATATACATCTTGGGAATGGATAAACGTTATAAGAGTATATATATATATATATATATATTTATTGAGATGGAAAATCATGAGCATATAGTTTTCATTTTGAAATATATTAATTTACTAAACTGAAGAAATTCATCATACAGAGAGTTAGTTGCTCATTATAATTCATTAGCATGTTGCCATACATTGTATTTGTAGCACCATCTTTAGCACTCTTATATATATTTGTATCTTGATCATTCTTATTCCTTTAATGGTATAATCATACAAAGACTTGTGGTTAGAGGGATACTTATAATTCTGTCCAAACATAGAACAAGCGAAAAGACACAACATTTCAAATAAGGGAACATTCTGAAACTACACCATAAGGCAGTCAGAAGCATTGTCCTCATCTGTAAATTGAAAGCAATGCTTACAAAAATAGAATCCTCCAATCTAAAAACCCATTGCTATAAGCCAGATGTACCTCAAGCTGCTGTTAATCAGATAATGAACAAAGATTTTAAGTTAACGAAGGCAAAGGCCAGAAGTTTACAAGCTTACAGCCACACCTTCTAACCATCAGCTATCTTCAGGAAACTGATGGTCAAAGAAAGTTCTAGAATTAAAACAATTTCATTTCATCACATACCAGTGAAGTGCCTTGTTGCAGCTTCAATGGACTTTATGTGGTCTGCTTAAATGTGGTCTCAGAAGTCAGTGTCAGTTACAGTGGAAGATCTGTGGAATGTCTATCAAGATGCGAAGTTTAAAAGTGTTTTATTATCATTTGAAGATGCTTTTTACAACAAATATTATAGCGTCAGGCTATAGTCATGCATAATTATCACAATAAGGTCAAGCAACAATAAAGTAAATGGTTTGATTAACCTTTGCTTCAAGGAGCTGAAGTATTTTATACATTTTGACCCTTATAAAGATTTTTTAAAAACTTTATGGGTATAAGATCTTGACCAGATATAATATTGAGGGTTTTATAATTTTTTTAAGAATGATCATAAAAAATTTACCGTTAATCAAGAGTTTGAAAATTTTGCTAAATATAATATCTTAAGTCTGAGGAATCGTACATGTATAATGTTGTGGACCTAGTTACAATTTCAAGAATGAAAACCAGGTATTTGGGGTAATAAAAATAGAAATACGAGTCAACTTTAGTTTATCTAGGTTTTTAGTGATTGTACAAAATTATAGATTGAAGTATTCATTACTGTAAAATGGATGGCTTTGGAATAATAAGCAAATTAAAATTGAAAAAAAGAAATTATTTATTTAGATTTATTTGTTGATTGCAGTAATTGGATTTATCATATTTTGTTGTACTGGTATCATTAAATATATTAAATATATTTTAGGCATTTTAGGAATCACATGGGTTATCTTCTTGAGATACTTGTCAACAACAACAATTTCTGAACAGACAAGTTTGGTTAATCAGCAGACACAAAAAATTTCCACAACTACTAGTCTACCCTGGGCTACTTTGTTAAAAAGTAGAGCATTTTGGTAAGTTCTTTGTGAGTTTTACGACTTCTTCTTAGAAAGTAAGCTTTTAACATATTCTATTTATAATATGTCTGATTGAAAAGTTCTCAATTAAATAAAGTCATTAGTTGTTGTGTTTTGGAGGTGCAGTTGTTTACTTTCAGTGTGTTCGTTCTTAGTTGTACAGTTCCTGAGGGAAACACTGAACCACCAAAATAAGTTCAAATCTTTCAGGACTTATTGGAAAATTTGGTTATACAGAACAAAACAATGTGTACTTTGAAATACACTATAGTAGATGTACTCTCCTTGGCTAATTGGTTACAGTATGCTGGAAAATAACTGTTTTTGTTAACATAATAAGATTAAAGAGAAATGTTACAATTGTGTACGAGTAGGATCACTGGAAAGTGTCAGGTGTGTTCATAATATTATTCTTATTTGGAAATGGTGAACACTTTAAGACAGCAGTTTTATTATTCAATGGTGTAAAACATTAGTTTATTGCCTGTTATGAAAGAAGCCTATACACTGAAAAATCACATTCAAAGCCAAATAAGAATTATTTACATAAAATTATATTTCAGACAGTCTTCTGAACTGAAATCTAATAAACATGATGAATTGAACTAAAATGGAACATTACAAATGTAGAATGGCTGAGTGTGGCTCGGTAATAGCACACGCAACTACTGATCTGCAAGTCCTTTGTTTGTTTGTTCCTGTTCCAAAAAATAAATTGTGCTCTGCACATTGGTTGTATTGTAAGGTTAACAGTCAAATCTGACAGTTTGGTCAGTCAAGGGTATCCAAAGAGTTAGTGTTAGGTGTTGTTGATTAGCTGCATCCCCTCTAGTTTCTCGGTTAAAAGCATTTCTTACATAGACAAATAATTTTAGACAATAATATGAAATAAATACTTGTTCTAACCAAAATAAAGATTTTATTACGTACATACTAAAACAAAGGGTATGGAGTTGAATGCTTACACCCACAACGTCTCAACTTTTATTGCCTTTCACTGTCTGCAGCCAGTTGTGGGAAGGCAGTTACCCTTAAAAGCTCTATGAATTTCTAAAATAGAAATGAAATGAAATGAAACCACCCTAATATTTCTACTATATGTTACTCCCAACCTCCACCTTCACGAAAGAAATGAAATAATAAAATGATCTTAAATAGAACTACAAGCCGTACCTTAAAGTTTCTTATGCAGTTCACACTCTCAACTTCTTCCCTTTCTCTTGAAACTTTATTCAAGACTGGAAAGCCGAGACAAGCCCAGTTACTTGAAGTTAGTCTTTCCGACCCGGTATACTGAATATATTTACAGTTTTAATCTAAGCTACTTAAAGGTAGCTAACTTATAGTTATGTTTTTATATATTAAAATACAGAATATTTGTACCTTCACTAATTAAAATGTAATATATATTATTTCACATCTGTAAGGCACTTTGAAAATTTAACAATGTCTGTTAAGCAACCCTCAAACGTATTTTATTTTGATCATCCCTAGGAGAAGCTAATTAAATGTTTAATAAGTTATAGTGAGTCAATACTTTCATCAATGTAATTTATTCTGTTATTACCATATTATCAGGGCTATGTTGATTGCGCAGATAACAGAAGACAACTGTTTTTATATCCTAATCTCATGGTTGCCAGTCTACTTTAGTGAAAATTTTCCACAAGGCAAGGTATACAAGTTTGTTTGTTTTTATTCCAGCTTCTTAATTGTCATTGTATATTGGTGAATCTATGTAAATGTAATAGTACTATCTGTTGTATGTCCATGGAACAACATTGCAAGGTGTGGATTGTTCATTGGGTCCATGTGGAGGTACATACAAATTTTCAGTTTTGCAGTTTTTATGGGCATTTGTGCTTTTTTTTAACCACTATCTCACCTCCCATGGGTGGATCTTCACTAAATTTGGTATGAAGGTTCATTTGGTCCATGGAGAGATACATACAAATTTGTGGTTTCACATTTTGTGTTTTGCAGTTTTTATGGGCATTTTTTACAATTACATATTAGGAACCAAATTTTTCATATCCTAAGATAATCTTTCATTAATCATGAATTTATATAACTTCCATCCAGGGGACGGGTATCCCAGCTGGTAAAGATATAACTTATTTTTACATAACAATCTCTTAGTTCATATTTAACTTTTAGTAACTATTACTCTAGTCCATATTGTTTAATTTGTTCTACATAGTAACCATTACTCTTGTCCATATTGTTTAATTTGTTCTACATAGTAACCATTACTCTTGTCCATATTGTTTAATTTGTTTTACATAGTAACCATTACTCTTGTCCATTTTGTTTAATTTGTTTTACATAGTAACCATTATTCTTGTTCATATTGTTTAATTTGTTCTACATAGTAACCATTACTCTTGTCCATATTGTTTAATTTGTTCTACATAGTAACCATTACTCTTGTCCATATTGTTTAATTTGTTCTACATAGTAACCATTACTCTTGTCCATATTGTTTAATTTGTTCTACATAGTAACCATTACTCTTGTTCATATTGTTTAATTTGTTTTACATAGTAACCATTATTCTTGTTCATATTGTTTAATTTGTTCTACATAGTAACCATTACTCTTGTCCATATTGTTTAATTTGTTCTACATAGTAACCATTACTCTTGTTCATATTGTTTAATTTGTTCTACATAGTAACCATTACTCTTGTCCATATTGTTTAATTTGTTCTACATAGTAACCATTACTCTTGTTCATATTGCTTAATTTGTTCTACATAGTAACCATTACTCTTGTCCATTTTGTTTAATTTGTTTTACATAGTAACCATTATTCTTGTTCATATTGTTACGTCTCCGTTTGTTAATTGATTTATCCGTAACTTTGTTCCGACGAAACTTTAACGACACAAGTCTTTACTTAATAAAACTGGTTTATTCTTTCTGAATATAACTTTACGATACACTTAATTTCAATATTCGCGCTAAAACAAACACTATAACGAACGAACGTTAACTTCAACAATACGTCTCTCTCTGACTGCAGTTCAATTACTCATAACCTACACACACATTATTTATTCCCGTCACGTTGTCACACTCTTTTATATACCAGACTACCCTATATATAGTAGATGCTAGAGCATTCGCCAAAGTACAGGATAGTTCTAGAAAGTAGAGGGCGTGAGAATAGTCACATGATCTCG
>NW_013670941.1:56031-72180 GCF_000517525.1 Limulus polyphemus | reverse complement strand
ATCTAATTCGCTCTTAAATTTACTAATGCTTTCCATTTGTACTTCTTGTTTCCTTTCTTGTTCCAGTTGCCACTGCTGTAGTCTCTCTTCTTGTTTCTTTTCTCGTTCTTCTTGTTTATTTTCTTTCTCCTCCAACAACTGCTGTATTTTCTCTTCTTGTTTATTTTGTTGTGGGAGCTGTCACTGTTGCAGGTTTTCTTGCCACTGCTGTAATCTTTCTTCTTGTTTCTTTTCTCGTTCTTCTTGTTTCTTTTCTTTTTCCTCTAACAACTGTTGTAATTTCTCTTGTTTATTTTGCTGTTCGAGCTGCCATTGTTGCAGGTTATCTTGCAACTGCTGTTGTCTCTCTTCTTGTTTCTTTTCTTTTTCCTCTAACAACTGTTGTAATTTCTCTTCTTGTTCTTCTTGTTTCTTTTCTTTTTCCTCTAACAACTGCTGTAATCTCTCCTCTTGTTTATTTTGTTGTTCGAGCTCCCACTGTTGCAGGTTTTCTTGCAACTGCTGTTGTCTCTCTTCTTGTTTCTTTTCTTTTTCCTCCAACAACTGCTGTAATCTCTCTACTTGTTTAATTTCTCGTTCTTCTTGTTTCTTTTCTTGTTTATTTTCTCCTTCTTCTTGTTTCTTTTGCTGAGCAGACTTGATGGCAGCAATACAAGAAGTGCTGTAGTTTGATTTGCCGCTTTTCGTTTCCATTTTTTTGTCCCACTCTCTGACACCAATTTGTTATTCTCTGTTCGTTAATTGATTTTTCGTAACTTTGTTCCGACGAAACTTTAGCGACACAAGCCCTTTCTTAATAAAACTGGTTTATTCTTTCCGAATATAACTTTACGATACACTTAATTTCAACAATCACGCTAAAACAAACGCTATAACAACGAACGTGCTCAGCTTCAATAATACTCTCTGACTGCAGATCAATTACTCACTGTCTACACACACATTGTCACGTCACGCCGTGACCATCTTATATATACCGGACCACCACCCAATCTAGTAAATGCTAGAGCACTCCCGAAGGAAGGGATAGTTCTAGAAAGCAGATGGCGTGACACTAGTCACGTGACCTCGCTGACGCAACAGTATAATTCAGTACCATTAATTTTTTCCACTAAAACTAACTCCATGAAGGCTTAGTAATAACTAAAGGTTATATATTTTTCATTTTTTGTTTATAGAATGACCAAGTGATGAAGGCGGTAAGTGCACTTGGGGTGAAATGGCGCTATTCTGTTTTTTTATGTAGTAATGAGTTTTCTCAAATTCATTCAGAAGGATTTAATATTTCATTAATTTAGTCTAAAGTTAAGTATCCATAAGGGTGTGAACATGTTCTGTTGAACTGTCTTTGTTTGTCTTGTGTTTAATAAAGAATTAATTCTTTTTCACTACCAATTGAAGTCCCGTCTCTTCCAGATAGAAAACTCAGTTTAACTCTGCAAAGTTTTTTCTGTCATTTGTTTAGTTACTGTTTTACTATCCTTATATGTAAAGTTGTCAATATACATCACTTGCAGTCATCTAACAGAAATTTGCACCTTAAAACGTAATTTTCATTCCAATGGTTTCTCATACGATTATTTTGCAAATGTTTCCTACAAAAAAGCCACCTAAATGCTCAGAAAGTAAGGATCCCATGTCCTTTCATCCTTCAGATTCATAATAAGTCATAGAAATCATTTTTGATCTTGCTAACTGTAAATGTTATAGGTGTTACATCTAATAACATATGTATTTCTTCCAACTTACAAATGTTTTTAAATCCTAAAGATTACTTTTAGTTGTACAAACTGTTGATGCTCTAGGCATTATATGTAGTAACATCACATGTCCTATAATAATCAAGTAGCTATCACACTATGTTGCCCATACATCTCTCATTGAAATTGCTCATTATCTCAGAAATTAAGGGTTAGAATGCTTTTTCAGCTCTGTTAATCTTGTGATCAACTAAGTATTTGTTCCGTATCTGCTTGTTTGCTAATTGCCGGTATGAATTATTTCCGAGGAACTTCAGTGATACAAGTCCCTTCTTGATTATCCCAGTTTATTCTTTCTCGATACAGGCATATATACTAAAGAAGGGGGCATCTCGAATACACTCGGGCCTCCCCGATCATTCATGATCATTCGAGAAATTCATCACGTGTCACCAGAGTCACGTGACTTCCGCTGTCGTAACATATTTCAAATTTATAACAATTAAGCAGTTATCACATGATTTAATGCTTACATCCTATTATGAAAATGAAACACCACTTGATAGCTTAGAAAGCAGGGAAGTTAAATGACCCTCCTAACTGCTGGTCAGTCAGTCATGACCAGGAGGTCATTGTTGATGTAGTTGGCCTAACCTTCACCATAACAGAGCCAGTGGATGAAGATGTGTTATTGGTCAATGCATCTGACATGGGAGAGTTCATTATGTCTGTTGTTGGGTTGACCCTGCCATCTGATCACAGAGGGAATAACAGCAACTACCACCTTATCAACTATGGAGGAGAGGAGCCTCAAAACAGTGCAGCAGAGGAATATGCTAACACCACCCAGGGCTGCACCAGTATCAATGAAGAAGTTGGACCTACTTATAAGGTGTCCCATCAGAGGGTGCAGTGTTGCTGCACATTGACGTCATTAGATGTGTTTGCACCTTAAAGACCAAATTAAATTTTGAAGCCCAAGAAAAACCTTTCCCCAGCTTGGATCCTCTCAATGGTCGACAAAACTTAGGGAAGATCGAGGTGAAAGGGGTCCCCAGAAGATGACAGTTACTGCTGAGGCTCAGACTGCCTCGTCTGACTTTACCATTGTGATCATCACCAACATGGTGATGCAGACAAGCCAGTTATTTCGTGAATCACCAGCACCACCAGTGTGACAGGATTATGTAGTGAATGAAAGGGCATCATTATCAATGGTAGGAATGACCAACATCTAGACCATGGAAACAAGTCAAAGGACTATTACCTCGGCAACAATCGATACACCACTTGCCAAATGGCCCCAGGAACAAGGCCAGATACTGCTTGACAAAACTACCTAAGATATTAAGAACTCCACAAACAAGATAGAGTAGATTCTAGTGTACAATGATAATGCCATGAAATATTTGCCGACTGGACTGAGGCTTGAGCCCTCTATAATATAAAGGAGGGCTTGATGCAGTAGATGGAAATGCCTCTGTCAAAACTAAAGAAAGAGATGTGCTGCTTGAGGGCCAAGCTGGCCAAAGTCAGGGATGCACTGAAGACCACCAGTACAGCCAACTGTAAAACAATGGCTACAATGTATATTTAGCACACTTTTCTTCAATTTAAAAAGCGTTTTGCATATATACGTAACAACTCTATATTTCATTTGTTGTTTTCTTTACTAGTTTATTTTGTAATTTTATATTTCTTTTTAAGTATGATTTAAAAACCTTTTTTAACAAAGATTATTTTACTGTATCTTATGATGTTTTAATATGATATTTTAAAGAGATCCATGCTACTGTACACATTTTTTTTCATATCTGTAATTCTATTATCTAGAGTACTATGTTTTTGTATTTTGATTGCATATGTTTTAAAAAAGGGTTCTTTGCAAGTAAAATTATTTCGCATTTTTTTTACAAAGGGTTTAATTGGGTGTGAACTCAATTCATGATTTGCTAAATTTCATGAAGATACGTGCACCGTATTAAAAGTTATGGTATGGAAACACTGATGCTTATTTTGTGGTTACAAGGTCAGTAGAATCCACCAACCCCTTAGGGAAAAAGTTAAAAGGTTTGATGTTTATTGCTTAAGGATTTTGTAATCCATTTTGAATGTGTTTACAGGAGTAAGATAAAGTTAAGACACTTCTTGATCATGTCACAAGTGTGAAGTTAATTGGTTTTAAAATTAAATATAAGTGTCAGCTTGAGGACAAGCTTGAAACGGAGGGAGGGGAGGAAAAGTGTGGTATGTAGGCATACCATGCATTTTATACCATCTTATTTCAAGGTAGACAATTTTCAGAATTTTTTGTTTATTCTGAATATCTACAGTTTTTACATAACGTGTGGTCCAGAAAGTCAACTTGAATCTGTTTTAGCTGCCTTTGTTCCTTTGTAATTCTCTATAGATAATACCTGTTCTGCCCATGTGTTGTATTACTGTGATGGTACACATTATGTGAGAATGTGTATGACAGCAGTGTCTTTTGTCGGTATGTATGATGATATTTTGAGGTAACAGTCTCCCCTATGTTTAATGAGAATGACCAGCCACGTGAGTAATACTATGGGTAAATCCGAAGTTACCGTTAAGTAAGAAATATTAGATTTAAACATTACTAGATGGGATCTCAATTCAGCTGTTTGATGAAAAGACATATCAAAGAAAGAAAATCAGTTAATTGATTGACAAGTCCAGTGAAAGAAAACCCTCCAGTTTTGAATGCAAGAACGCACACTGTGTTTTGCTTTGTTAATAAGTATAAATTGTTTTCATTTTATATTACATATGATGTTCAGTTTGTTTATTTCTTATCTTAAACTCAATCAGTTTAGATAAATTCAAAATCACTTCGTGGTTTATCCTGCTGATCGAGCCTTTCATTATAAAGCAGACCTACCTAATACTCTTTGTAAAAATAAGGTTAACCTGAGAATATTTCAGCAGCCTACCTTTGAAATTACTCCTCTGATGCTCTGTGGTAGTTCCTATAGCCTGGGATAGGTATATATCACTATTTTTTTCTAGTATAGTGGTAAAGGTTTAATATCGAAAAGGGATTATTTTAAGGTGTCTTTTGTTAAGTAAAATGTATAAAGGTTGTTTTAACTCTTTAAACCTAAGTGGATGCTACCAGCATCTGGCCAAAAATCTCGATTTACCTATTAGACAGTGACATTGTCAAATAACATTTATGTCTCTCTTTGGCTGAAAACCAATCCAAATCATTCACACACATTTTTATTGGTTGTAAATAGTAAAACTTTTGTCTATTTTATTCACAACTTTTCACTAGGTTTACCTGGCATCAGCAGGTGGGATACAAAAGCTGAGGCTAAGATAATTTAATTTAAAAAAGAAGCATGTGAGAACCTATAACAATAGTAATCTGAAAGCATTCGACTAACTAATTGCAAACAATAATGTAACTTATCAAGGAACTGTCAAATTTAGGTATAATGAATAAAACTTTTAGGCCTGAGACAATGCTTGTAGATTACTATTGTTATAGATTTTCACGTGATTCTTTATAAATTAAATTCTCTTAGCCTCAATTCTTGTATCCCACCTGATGAGGCCAGGTAAACCTGGTGAAGCGTTGTGAATAAATTAAGAAAAGTTTTACAAAGTAAAACCGACAAAAACCTGTGTGAATTTTAAAAACATAGTTCTTTTTAGTATTTAATCCAAACCATGTTATTATCCACTTTATACAAATAGCCCGGAAGATCCGTGAAGCATTGTCCTTTGTTTTGATACAATTTTCAGATCAACAAGTTGTGTTTGAGACCGATTTTTTCAGTTTTTGTTTATGAAGTATAACAATTTGTTTACATCAATTGTAAAACAAAGATGGAGAGTGGAAAGAAGCCACAGAAACGTTTTACTGCTGAGCAAGCAATGAGTTTGTTTAGTTAGTTATATGAAGGCGATGGTGATTTTGATTTGGAATTTGACTTTGGAGGAGATTCTAGTGATGAAAGCGAGTTAGAACTGTCATTGAGACTCAGTTCCAGTGCTTCTCAATCAGCTGATCAGATGGGGGAGGCATTGCCCCAACCAGGATCTAGTGGTACAAAGAGGCCAGGAAAGCGAGCCTCAACTAAACCTGATCTACCTCCTAGATCTTCGTCCACTACCAGATAATAGGTCAGCCACAAGTAATGACAGGCGTGGTCCTGGTGTACATGCTGACATCAACGATAACTCAGAGCGCCTCGAATGTTTCAGAGCTCTGTTTACAGAAGATGTAAGTAATGCTCATCATTTCTATCAACGAGTACGTCAAATCACAAGTTGCAAAGAAAACGTCTACTCAGAGACTGTCGAGGTATTTGAATTAGATTTCTTTTACACACTATGAACTGCTGAAGTTTCTTGCGATGACAACATCAATGGGCATTGACAAACGATCTAGCATTAGAGACTACTCCGCCACCCACCAGTCTCTCTATACACCCTTCCACTTCTATTACCAAATGTTCAACAGGGAGAAATTTGGGGCTATTTACTCAACAATGCTTCGTGTGGGTACCCCTAATGCTGAAGGGAAAAACGAAACTAAGAAAATTGAAATTTTATAAGATATGGTGATAATTATTAGGAAATCATAAAAGTAATTCCGGTAGAACGCGCAAAAATAATTATGAGTTTAAAAGAGTTAAAATGTAGAAGTAAAGATAGACAATTATTTATATTCAAACCGTCCCCTCCAAGCAACTGATTAAATGGTAAACGCATTAGTTAGTCGCAAAAGTAAAACGGTTTACTTGTATTGTATTTAGGATAGGCGAGTGATAAAAAACATTTTACTTTGTTAATTGTAGGCTGCATTTGAAACTTTGTCTAATTTAATATACAAAACCCATTTTGTAATAACGAATGTTTTATGTTTTATATTAATTATTTTAAAGTAACTGATTAAATATTGTACTTCTGCTAAATGATAAGAGATCGTTCCTGTTAGCCAAATGTTCCGAAAGTAAAATTAAGAGTTATAAATATGCCATTCATTATTGGAACAATTTTGGTACTTTTTTTACAACTACATCACTGCTAATAACGACGATTTAAAACCTAGTTGATCGACAGAGAGCCCCCCCCCCCAGTGGCACAGCGTTATGTCTGCGGACTTACAACGCTAGAAATAGGGTATCGATACCCGTGGTGGGCATAGCACAGATAGCCCATGTGTAGCTTTGTGCTTAACTTCAATCAAACAAATCGACAGAGACTGAAACCGCTAGTGCAGTGGTTTCCAAACGTTTTCACTGACGACACCCTAAACCACTTATCTTGATTTGTGCGACACCCCTGCTGCCACATGCAATATATTTTTGTAGAGTTATTTATGTTATTAATTATTCTTCATTTGATGGAACTCTAGCGATTTACAACTAGAAACCACTGTGTTAGTCAATCTAACTGACGACAAAAGGCCAGAGATGGACAGTTAGAAGGCGCACTCAATCAAATGAATGAGTGGTTGAGCGTTTCCGGACTCTGAGCCCACGTGCC
Organism: Limulus polyphemus; assembly: GCF_000517525.1. Taxonomy (NCBI): domain Eukaryota; kingdom Metazoa; phylum Arthropoda; class Merostomata; order Xiphosura; family Limulidae; genus Limulus; species Limulus polyphemus. Next base: position 64,960 of record NW_013670941.1, on the reverse strand, counting down.
TCCCTCTTCCTTTTGTTTCCAAAACAATCTAGCTTGTTGGCCAATATCGTTCACCACCATTAATCAGAGTTGTTATTTTTTAAGAAATGATGAAACAAGTGAAAAAGAAACTTTAGGTGGGGACGTGTCTGAAGAGTCTGAGAAGACGACCCTGGAAAGGATCCTACTACAAAGCTTTCAAATAGTAAGAAAATAAAAGTATTGTACAACTCTGACACCTTTAATATACCTGTAGATTTCAATTACGCTAAGAAATGATTTGTGTAAAATATTTGAATTTGAGTATTAAAATTATTTCGATCACTTTTAAAGGCAAACTGCCAGAAACTTTAATTTTCTGCTTAATTAAAAAATGTAAGGCTTCTAAGTGAAAGGAATTTTTATTTCTACTTAGGTTTATCTGTTTTTGCAATTACAATGTGTTATGTGATCGCTTTAAGAGTGGACATGTATCAGTCGAATGACGAAGGCGTTTTGTGTTGTGACCAGTAAAACTTTTAAGGACCTGTTACTAAGACGGTTAGCAGTTTTCTTAGCGGAAACGCTGAAGTCTGTTCTACAAAATGTATCAACACTTTTGTTCTAAGCTTATTATTATTATTTCATTTATATAATTGCTTTATATCATTATTTAATTTATATAATAACAATGCTAAAGTTGTATCAACTCTTTTGTGTCGTTTTAATCCAAATTTTTTAAACTTCATCCCTAGCACATAGTTTTGAACAAATGATTTATCTTCAGTAATACAGCGTTGGTAAATAGGATATGAACAATGCAAATAAATTAACCAAACCATAAAATGTATTTGATCAAACAAGACTCGACATATATTTATTCATAAACAATAACAAAAGCAAATTAAAACTTTTGCGTCTTTCACTGGTAATAAAATTTTAAAGATTCGTTACTTGCCACATGCAGTCAGTTTTACGTGATTAGGACAATATACCAGTCTTGGGACATCAGTAAAAAATGTATAAAGGTGTCTTATCGGGTTTGATAATAGTAATTTAAAAAACATATATAAATGATCTATTAAAATGTATGCTTATTTTATGTCCTTGGTGTTGAGGAAGATCGTTAACTCAAAACTAAAGTTCTTCTTTTTTTTTTGTTTTTAATGTTTGGGATTTCATTCTTCCCCCTTCCTTTCTATAATTTGTATAGTTCATATTTGTAACTTGTTTTTAAATCGTCTGCTAGAATTCAGTTCTTAATTTATTTCTGAACTGCTTGTCTCCAATGGATGGCACAGTAATCTTTTGGTGATCTACAATATTTAACATTTAACTTGACCCCAAAACTGTAAAATATACTCTAAACTCGTTACCACAAAAACATAAAAATACCATAAAACGAAAAAAAGAAACGGAACACTTCAATTGCTCTTTATGTTGTTTTTTTTTTGAAAACCATCATTAGTACCACCACACAACTCAATATTCTTTAATTGGTCTTCAACAACTATAGTGTCACAAATGGCGCTAGTAACATGGACGAGAAGTGCTCAGAAGGAAAGGGAATTATATTTCCTTTACATTGAAGACCAAAAACTCCTTTCGTAGTATCTTCTATTATGTGCTTATAAGATAGATGGTGAGCAAAATCACTAAAATATGCAACTCCGAATGTCATTGCGTTTTTGTGTGTATATTATCTATCGCTATACTACGACCTTGATAAAGTTTCTTCGTTTAATTATTTTTATTTTGTGTGTTAAAAATTGCACCTTTAACATGTGAAAGTTACCATAGCAACAAAGAAAAATAAAGACACAGAGAAAATTTAAGGTTCCGTACGTCCGAAAGCCCAGACAACAAACGGCAAAATAGTACAATACTATTTTGTCTCTTTCAAATTGCTGTTGTAGTTTAAGATTTTCATGTAAAACAACACAAAGGACTATCTACGCATGTCCCTAACAGGTGCATTGCAAGAGTGACGGTCAAATTCCCACTATTCAATTAGAGCATTCCAAGAGTTAGCGGTGATGCTGTTGACTAGCTACCTTTCTTCTAATTCGAAACTGCGGACGGTTAACTCAAATAATCCATGTCTAACTTTGTAAGAATATTCGAAACAAACAAATACACGTGAAAATGTAGAATGTGTTCTTAGAGAAATATTTTTGTAATTTTGAACGCTAATAATCCATCATGTTCGTTATAGGGTACAGTGGGCATTTCGGGTTGAGGTATGGTCACTTTATTGACTGCTATTCTAACTGTAGTTTTTATTTAAGTTAAATATTCTGCATAATTTCCTTTTTCTTATATATATTGCCAATCAATTAAGTTAAAACCTATTTTCGTTAAAAACACGATAATTTTGCTCTGCTGGACGCTGAAGTTACGTAAAATTCCGCTCTTATTACTTAGTTATTTTCTAGAATATTCCCAGTAATGGATGTATACTAATCACTTGTTTGTTTGGTGGGTTTCGCGCAAAGCTGCTCGAGAGCCAGCTACGCTAGCCGTTATTAATTTTTAAGTGATAGACTAGAGTGAAGGCAGCTAGTCAACATCAGCCACCACCTCATGGACTACTCTTTACTGACGAATAGTGAAACTGTCCGTCATACTATAACACCCCAACAGCATAAAGAGCGAGAATTTTTGGCGATGGGTTTCGATCATGCGACCCATAGATTGTAAGTTGAGCGCCCTAATCATCATGACATGCCCGGCCTCTGATTATTCGAAAAAAAATGTTTTCCTTTTTATATATTTTTAGTGAGTTGTTAGTATTCTGTATAATATAACTGTCATTTATCTCTTTACCTTAGAAATATTGTGAGGATGGGGATATTCCCGTTTTATATAAAAATGTTAGTTTAATACGCGATCTTTTCGCTGTCATACTATGGTGTTAGAAGGGTTATGCATACCGACTTTTAAGGCATCCACTGCTTAGGTAACACAGTATAAGGCTATTCAATAAGAACGCTTCATATTTTTTAATGAACTGCAAGATACATTTGCCGACGTTATTTCGATTATCATGCACTACGATAGTGGTTTATAATAAGGATAGCAAAGAATTGCTCAAAACACTCATAGAACGTTCGGACAAAAATCACCTTAAACAGTAAAGATTGAGTTCAAACAACACTTTAAAATCTTTACTATTGACTGTTTAGGCTGTACACAATAATAATGTGCAAAAAAAAACAACACAAACAAACGCACGTTAGACTTACACGGAAAAGAAAATCCACTCAAAACAGCCCGTGTGTAATTCTTATTATTATTATTCTCTTGCCAGCCTACAACAAAAATGGTTTAATATATTGCACTCAAACCTTTTGTAGAATACTAAATAAGGTACTGCGAAGGTTGTAGCGGTATTGAAAAGTTGATTTGTTTCTTTTATATTTTACATAAGCTAAAAAAACACCAGGATTCTAGTGTAAACAATATTATCATTACCCCTTGAAGTTAGCATTCTGTCAAACGTCTGGTGTTCCTTTAAAAAGCTTAAGTACAGGGTGAAACAGGAATTAATAGCCAATAATAGATGAACATTAGATGACTAACATGTCGATACTCAATGCTTTGCACACTATACTATCGGTGTCTTTAGTGAAGGAGTAAAAAAAATCAATACACATAATATTAAATTTTATTACACACGTTCGTAGAATAATTACTTTAAAAGACACGAATGTTGATTTAAAGTGATGTCTTAGACGTAGATGTCTTTATTTGAAAAGGCTGCATTCTACTGGTAAAATGTTATACGCGCTTAGTGGGGGTTGTGTCTTAGTCTAGGCATATATTTTCTCATTGCTATGCGTTTTATATATATAGATATAGATAACTTAGTTACACAGAAACTATAAATGCTCACTATATCCTCAAACAAATATCCATGACAATCTCCAGCTACAGCTTATGACTGCAGTGGTTGCATGGTGGCCTGTGTTTTGATTTCCACACATGATCCACTTAAAGAAAAGGTTAGTTTACCATTACTTCTAAATGGTAAAACTGGATGATAGAGATTCCTCATAGCTAGAATTTTACCTTTTATGAATACAAAAATAATTGTTTAAATTATAGATTTTTTTATTATGGTAAGATACTCACAGGATACTCACAGTATTTGTTTGTTCATGGATGTAGTGATGTAAAGTCCACATACAGTAGTTAGGGACCATACAGTAGTTCCCACCTGGTTGTATGAGATGCCTTCTATGGAGGGAGATTCAATACAATATAATATAAAAGTCTTGTTGCATTGACCCTCTCTTCATAAAAGGCATCTCATACATCCAGGTGGAAAACTACTGTATGGTCCCCTAAGAAAATTCATTAAATCTGAATCATTAGACTTCATTTTCTGAAACTCATGCTCACATCCTGTTATGACCTTGTATCCTATAGCTTCAAGTTGTTGTTGTCTTTCTAATTTATGCTTTCTAATAAACCACATGGGTCTATTTAGAAATACATTCTATGTGTCAAAGTCATAACATGTATTGCATCCATGGTAGTAGCACCTGTAGAACTCTGATCGTGTTTTGTTCCATACAGAAACCGTCTACTCTATAATACAAGATTTGTTTCTCACCCCCATTAAGTGCATGTTGGATCTTTATCCCCTCAAATTTTTGTATATGATTTATTCATTGAATACTTACTTGGCTGTAGTTGTTGGTCGTAAAGTATCTGTGATTAGGTAAGAGATCAATCGATCATGCATACAGAAGCAATAGTCGTGTACCTGAAGGTTACGAGAAACTCTTCCCTGAATTGAAGACAGCACCGTTAAAGTATATCTATGTCAGATCAGCAGTACCTAAAGAAAGAATGAGAAATATAACGTTAAAGAAAATTTTGAAGAGAACAAAAAATTGTTTGATAAGAATCAACATTGATAGTGTTATTTTTTTTCTTACCCATGCATCACTTCTTGAAAGTCAAAGGTGTACTCTTTCTCTGGTCGCTGACCGTGCCAATCTAGAAATTTTTGTCTTAGGGGTGCTGACATGGTGTTAGGAGAGTAAAAACTGGCATCCGGTATATGTTCTCGATATTCCTGATTTGACATTATGTTGAAAAGATGAGGAAAATGTCCTTTCTGTAGTTCTTCTAAACCAAATGTTTTTGGGAACAATGATAAAGACATGGGTACGAATTTATAACCTGTCGAATATTTCAATTCTTAGACTTTTGATGGTCAAAACCATAATTTTTCCATCGTTTATGATAATGTCGGGTTTTATCCCTTGACGAATAAAATCGTTGAAGATAAAGTGGCCGTCAAAACTTTTCATATTATGTGCTATAACCATACAATTCCTATGTTCCTTCGAAAATAAGAATTTACAAAATTCGTCACATGAATTATAACATTTGAAAACTCTTTCCTTACTATTAAAATCATGCACCACACAATAGTTTACCTAGTGAATTCTAGTTTCCTGATCTGTCTCAAAATGAAAAAAAAAGTATTTATTCGATGATTATTTGTCTTTTTTATTCTGAAGAAAGCATAAATGTCTATTTGAGACATACGACTTACATCCTACACATATGATTTTGCCACATTGATGAAATTCTGGATTACTTTTCTTTCTGACAATAATGACAAAACCATTTCTACATTGGTAAAACTGTTCACTTGAAGATACTGTTTGTTCACCATTCTTTGTATTATGCCTATTGTAACAGTCTGCCAATTAACAAAATTTGTTACAATCAGTACAAACTATGAGCAAACCTATCGAGCATTCATTACTATAACAAACGTTACAATACCCTGTATAGTGATGTTTATTTAATGTATTAAATGCCTTGTCACAATCAGAACAGTAATAACCTACCCCGAGGAAACCTTTCATTGACGTGATAATATTGAAATGATGCTCATGGTATCACATGAATATTTTTTGGGGAGGTGAAGGATCTTTATAAGTTACACTGTTGAAATTTTCCGAAGATATTACATGTATTCGAACATTTAGACGACGTTCAAATTTAGAGATTTCTTCTATTTCACATGGTACTTTTGGAACCTTAGACGAAGTATGTAGGTCTTTAGACATGTGTGTAAGCAGTGTTCGTCATTGCTTTCTAATACTGTTATATTTTATATCTCTTCTGAGTGATGATAACGCAATTACTACAGCCTTATCGCAGAAAATGTCATCGTTATTATTTATAGCAATACTGATGTTTTTTTAAGTCGATTAAGACTAATGTTTGATAATTTACGTCTAGCACAACATAGAAGTGATCTTAAAAGATTTTAAATAAATGGAAATAATTTGGGATCTAACGAGTGCACTTAATTATTATTAAAATGTTATGGAAATTTTTGAATATAAACAACATCTCGAAAATAAAACTTATCGATGAAACACACATGAATTCTACATTAAAGATATAAACGATGACAATGCTGTATTTGTCCAGAATTAAAAATTACGAAGCAAGAAGGTTCTTCAATTTTAACAGATAATATAACAGACGTCAATACAGGAAATATTTTTATAGGAGTCGAATTATTTATTGGTAAGACGTTGATTGAATAAATTGAATTACCTTGCCTCGCGAGTCTTAGCTGACACATCGAATAACGTATTTTTATTTCGTAAAACAGTGATTTGAACATTAAAATATATTGATTCTCATAGTAGATTACTGTTTCTTTTTACAAAAGAACAAGCATCAGCCTGTTACTACAAGTTAAATGCATCATATTGGACCCATTTGAACTAGAAAAGCATTTTTTTTAAATATGACGTTAAGTCCAGATCATATCTACTTATTCATCCTCACGTTGATAAAAAAGCTGAATGGACAGGTGTGACCTTATGATTAGCGTGTCAGGCTGTGAATTTAAAGGTCTGAGACGTGATGCTGTTGAACACAATCCGTGCTTTTAATTGCAATGCTTTATAAAAGTGATGGTAAATCCAGTTATTTGGATGCAATCAGAAACACCTTAGGTGTGGAAAAAAGGTGCAGCCAACAAAGGATTGAGCGTGCGACTTAAAGAATGAAATTAAAATTGGCAGCCAAACTGGTAGCTACACTTATAGCATTGATAATGATTTTATAGCTAATATTCATTTATTAGTTAGCCATGCCGCGTTTTTTGTTCACCTTAGGGTAGTTAAAGATTAGGATTTGTTTTAAATTCATAATAGAAACAAAATGTGAAACCATCTTATTTTCCTTTTTGTCATTTGGACTTAATAGACAAAAAATAATAGTCATCCATGTTATTCTAGCTTGAATTTTTGTGTTAGGTGTGAAAGAAAATATTTTTTTTACAAAACAAGATATACAAGATTGTTTTGAAAAAAATATAATTAAGTACCTTATTTTGTGATTGTAAACAATTTTTTAAAATATCTTAATTATTGAAAAATACAGTTTCAGATTTTTAAACAAATCATTTATGAATTGCATTGACAATCGTTAAACTTTTATCAAGAGTATTCGGCACTCAAGAACACTACACAGTTTTAAAGAAAAATTTGAATTCAAACATGAACAGAAGAGTTTTTAGATGAAAATCCTAGAGCAAAAACAGTTATGTCTGCAATCTTCAATTAGATAAGAAGGTGCTATGCAAAAACTACATTCCTTACTTTCTTATAGTGTATATTTTATATCTGCAAATCTTATGATTTTTTTCTCTGAGTTCTAATCTGTAACGCTAAATTTGGCATGAAGTGCTTCTTGAAAGAAGCAGATCCGTTCCAGCAAAATATCTATTGTTTCATAGGATAGTTGTATTGCATCCTACTTTGCTTTGTGACTTCTTTACGACCGCCATGTGGAGCAGAGATACTTCCGGATACTTCGTCCAATTTTCTGATTGGCCGGATGCGGAAAGAGGGTGTGTATGTGAATGTACTTAGTGGTCTCAACCCAGTCTCCAAGAGGAGATAATCGTTTCAGGTTTGAACATGCTGTGAAACTCTTTCTTTACAACGTTTTTCAATCTGCTTATCGTATGCTATTTAGTTACTCCAATTTTAATCTTTCTTTACTTCATAAACTATAGTTTGCTACGACCACTCGATCAGTCATTCCTCTGTTTTCGTTTAAGGATAATTGTTTAATTTGTATTGTAACTTTAACACCGTATCTTCAAAGCCACACAGGGTTATCTTCTGTGTCCACTGCAGAGAATCGAACCTCGGATTTAGTGTTTTAAGTCCGTAAACTTATCGCTGTCGTCCAGGGGAACGGAGAACGAAGAGATAGAAGTTTGGAATGACAGCACAGGTAGTAGAACACTTAAAACGCCATCTAAATAATGCTCTAAATTTCGTACAATTATTACAATTACAGGTTTTATTACGTATAATTATATTTGTTGAAAGCAGCTGAAGTTAATTAGCAAGGTATAGTGTATTAGTACAGTTCCTCGTGTCATATTAATCATCAAAGTACACAAAAAAAAGATAAAACTTTACAGGGAGGGAAATCTTTGTTTTGAACCATTTTCAAAAATACATTTGAAGTAATTATATTAAGATCTTGTACAACATTAGCCCTAAGACAATAAAGAACTCTCTTTGGAGACCCACACCCCTTTTTTGCTCCAAGTGTAGGATATTACAATTACATTTCTTATGGTTCACTATTTTTAATGTGCTTGAGTATGAAAATATATATAATAAACGCTTTATTAGTGCTGAATACCAAGTAATTATACCTGTGGTTCTTAGACTATAACTACGGACCTCTTTACGAATCAAAAGAAATTTCACGAACTCGCATATTCAGATAGGTGTGCAGAAATGACATTTACATAAATAAGTATGTGAGTTAATGATTTACTTTTAATTAATGTAACACAATATCGTTGTTTTTGTTAACTATCATATTGTTGCGTCATCGAGATCACGTGACTATTCTCACGCCCTCTACTTTCTAGAACTATCCTGTACTTTGGCGAATG
>NW_013670941.1:52959-55850 GCF_000517525.1 Limulus polyphemus | reverse complement strand
AGCGTTTGTTGTAGAGCGATTGTTGAAAATAAGGTTATCGTAAAGTTGTATTCGGAAAGAATAAACCAGTTTTATTAAGTAAGGACTTGTGTCGCTAAAGTTTCGTCGGAACGAAGTTACGGAAAGTTAATTAACAAACGGAGACGTAACAATATGTAAACTTGATCTATACCATCGCGGACCTTTGCTCAGGAATCCTAGGGGTCCGCGAATCATGGCTATAGACTGCTTTTACTTGTAATGTTATTTGTCTAAAACACGAGAGACGTTCTTAAACGTTTATTCATCTATCTCCATGTTGTTTTGCTCCTAAATAAACAATTCAGTGTTGAAAGTGATTAGATCTCTTATATGCTCCTCCTTTTTCCCTATTCATATTTTATTGTTTACTCCTAAAAAATAATGCTGTATTGCAGAGATTCTCAATGACTGTTACTGTTATAACTTGAATTAATAATGAAATTGGTCCAATTCTAGTTAATTCGGCATTGAAAAACCTATTTAAACAGTCTTAATTCCTAGAAGCTAGATGTTATAATTTTCAACCTCTCAGTTGCACAGCTTTACCAGCCCTAATTTTTGTTTCCTTTCTTTCATAGCTTATTTTCAATTTTTTTGTTTAAAGTCAGATCAATAGTTCAGCTACTAGTGATATTTTAATAATATTTTATGTCTTAAAAGACGTATCCCAGCCCACAGTACTGCTATATTATGAAAACTGTTTCACAAGATATATTTTTTATATTTGAATTTAAATAATACTTATTGATGTCAATCTCCAAGCTATGACAGAAGAGATACTGCCCAGAATGGTCCTCAAGCAAATACTTTCCTTTGGATAATCAGGTTTTAAGGAAAAGAATAGACCATTGATTACTTTCACGACAGGGTGAATAGTTTCAGAAAAATTGGAATAAAACATAAAACAACCACAACAAAAAAGATAAGATTAAATTGAATTACAAATCCAATCTATATGAGATGATCTGAAATCAGTTATGGGCGAACACTTTGAGACAGTTGACAAAATTCTTTGAATGTTTTTCTTAGAAAACTTGGTGAAAATAAACAACTCAGTCATGTTGAGAATGAAAACTTTGGACAGATGATATTTCACACTTAGATTGTTCAACCATACTAACCTTCATAGTCCACGCTACATAACGGAAGAATTGATACCAAGCCTCTTCAATTTCTGTCGTCCAATGGTCTTCCAAAGATGGTTTAATGGCTTGCCCAAACTGGGGACCTATAAGCTAAAGGAGCATTAAAAATTTAAGGGCTCTGAAATCAGAAATACACACACACATATATATACAGGGTGTTCAAGAATTTTGGAAACACTTGAAAAAAATCATATCAGGAAGACTGTTTAACTATAGAGACACGGTTTGTTTCACGTACAAAAATATGTGAGAGAAAGTTCGAAAGTGAACGTCTAGGCAGAAATCTCATTGGTTCGTTTTTGTTTTGTTTTTTAGTAGAGGCAACTGTTACGGGAAACACATCTTGACACGTTGCAGAATTTAGTTTTGCCCCAATTGGAAACATTACAGCCTAAAAAGTTATTCCAGTATGAAGATGCCCTTCTACACTGAAGCACCACGGATAGGGCGGGTAGGCCCGATTAGTTAGCTCCCGCTTTCTCCGAATATTACGACTGTAGATTTCTTTACTTTATTATTTTTTATGAGGCTTCATATAGGACATGTTTTATGCTTGCGAGGATTAATTGCGTCAATGTATCCAAGAAGCCTTCACAAAGGTTACTCCTATAATGTTACAAAACAGCTGGCGGGAGATTATGTACACACTAGACATTTGCCTTGTAATTCGTGTTCAACTATGGTGTTTGTATGTTTTTAAAAACTTTAAACATTATTCTTTCACGTGCAACAAACTGGCTAAGAACATTGTAATTAATGCCATATTGGGAATGATTTTTGCCCAATTTAGCGCAGAATATTAAGTTTGGATGTAAACATATTTTCAAATTTTAAAGAAAAATTACTATTAACTAGTCGTGTACAAGAAAAACGATTAGTCTATCTAACAAAACAACAACAACAAAAAAGAAAAAACTAAGAAAGCAATTTTTAGGAAGAAATTTATAAAAATTTTCAGGTTTGTTTTGAATTTCGCGCAAAGCTACACGAGGGCTAACTGCGTTAGCCGTCTCTAATTTTGCAGCGACAGGGAAGGCAACTAGACAACACAACCCATCGACAATTCTTGGGTTATTCTTTTACCAACGGATAGTGGCCTCATGGCTGAAAAGGCGAGTATATTTGGTAAAAAGGATTCGAACCCATGACCCTCAGATTGTGAGTCGAGCGCTCTAGCTACCAGACCATACCACGTTGACGAGTCGCATGCCAAAGAATTTCAACTCTACCATTCGGCACGCAAGCCACTGAACGACGCTCATTCCCGGAAGTTTCAGATCAGTGTTAAAACATGAGAAGTGCATCTATCTAAAGAATTACTACGTCATGTTGTAATGAGAATGATGGGTTTTATTTATTTGGAATTGAAATAGTATTATCTAAAGAATCATTTCGCCACTTTGTAGTGATAATGCTGTATTTTGTTTACTTAGAGTTGTATCAATAGTACCTAAATAATTGCCCCCAGTGGCATTCTATTGTTGGGTATATAACTTTTTTGTAGATAGACATGATTTTATTGGCTCGGCAGCGCTTGACTATTCCTCCTATCTTTCTCAGATAGTGGATTTTGTTGTTGTTCTCTTGAGGTAGCCCCCAGTGGCACAGCGGTATGTCTGCGGACTTACAACGCTAGAATTCGGGTTTCGATACCCGTGGTGGGCAGAGCACAGATAGCCCATAGTGTAGCTTTGTGCTTAATTACAAACAAACAAACAAACAAAC
>NW_013670941.1:49062-52086 GCF_000517525.1 Limulus polyphemus | reverse complement strand
TGTAGTGAGAATGCTACATTTTGTTTGCTTGGAGTTGTATTAGTATTATACAAATAACTATAGGTTTCCTTCACACGATGTAATAGTTTTAACGATAATTTGATAGTCCGCCGACATGCTGGACTAATCACTCTTGCAAGTTAGGAGAAAAACATAAGATACATTTTTAGGTTTATCCGAAATCATGAATTCAGTACCAACTGAAGAGTTTTCTAAATCATATTCTGGTATGATATTTATTCATACTCTGGGCAATATAGGTTATATATAATACCAAACTCCATTTCTACAATATTATATCTTGAAAAGTTTTTTTGGTGTACAAAACTTGAAGATAGTGCAGAAACATCTGTTAGCTGAGTTCTTGCACATATCTTAAAATATAAGATTTTCCATTCAGTTTTAAAAGTCGCAAAACGAACCTTAATGCTAATTTAGTCCATCGGTCTCTAGTTACCTGTTCAAAATCTAAACTAGATTTCGTATTGAAGATAATTAAAACTATTTTACTAGAAAATGGGTATCCAGAAAACGTCATCAATCAAATTACTTCAAGGAAAATTGCGAGCTTCTCAACTGCCCCAAAATTTGTTCCCAACAAGTATCCTGTTTACCAAAACTACCATGGATTGGTAACATTTCAACAAAATTTTAAAAACAATTGAAAATGACCATTACTAAATGTTTTCCTGCAGTGAACCCCTACTGTGCTTATTCCACACGTAAGTTGTTGCCTGCAACACACAAAGATGCGATACCTACCACACAGAAAAGTATGGTTATTTATGAATTCTCGAGCCACTGCAAAGGCCGGTACGTAGGTCGCACTTCACAAAGATTGTAGGATAGAATTAAACAACATGTACCCACATCCATAAGAACTAAGAACTATTCGTTGGTAAAAGAGTAGCCAAAGAGTTGGCGGTGCGTGGTGATGACTAGCTGCCCTCCCTCTAGTCTTACACTGCTAAATTAGGGACGGCTAGCGCAGATAGCTCTCCTGTAGCTTTGCGCGAAATCAAAAATCAAACAAACAAACTTCACAACACAAGAAAGAGCTGTTTTAGTTACATGTGCTCTAAAACAAACTTAAAAAAATTAAGATTTAAATCAAAGCTCTCATCTGATAAAAGCTACTGTTAAGAATGAGAATACTCGGACTATAAAGCCGTTGCAATGAAGCTAAATGTATTTTTGGTATCATAACAAAATAATAAATATTAGTACTTGAAATTGACGAAGGCTCATGAGCAAAAACTTCACACGATCCCAGTCATACTTAGAAATTAACGGTTTTTCTTACCAAAAAAATGGTTGGGCAAACTAAAATTAGAGCAAACTCATTTGACCACATACCTATCGGAGTCCTCAGATGCAGCTCTAATGGATTTTTACCCCCTTTGTTCTATTGAAACTGGATTCAGAAAGTCGACTATTACGTTTAGTGGAGGGTTTATAGAAAGTTTGTCATTATTTGCTACTGTGGAAAATCCCATGACGAAAAATAATGCGCAATCATGAACAAAAATTAATCACAATCGAATGTGGCTAAACGGGTAAGTAGTTCCAAGGACATTTACGGACCAAGAACATCGTTGTTATCCACAAATAATTGAGTTTTTTTTCAAAATAGATAACTTTACATTAACAATTCAAAGTGATACTTCTAAAACCATACAAGATAACAATTATATTAGTCCTCACCTCAATACTGCTATGTTTTCAGATAATTTTTTTGAATTACAGAAACCAACATTCGCGGGCGAATGCAACATGTTCTCGCCACGCAATCCTAACATGGCTAACTTTGACACTAGAAAAATCGAAATCTATATCACTGCTTGGGACCTGTAAGAAGGTTTCTTTGTACTAACTTCCATGTAAGTCGGTTCACATGCACATGAACAGTTCACGAAAACCGTAAAAAATGTGCAAAAGACAAAAATTCCAAAATTGGCTATATCTCTTTTTCGGGACCTGCAAAGAATATCTTTGTACTAAATTCCACGTAATATGATCTAAATATGGCCACGAAATGGACCAAAACCCCTAACGTTATAGGTTTTTTTTACCTCTTGACTTCCCTACAATGACTAAAAATTCTCATATCCCATATGTTTGCATGTATATGTATCGGATCTGTAACAAAATATATCTTTGTATCAAATCCCATGTGAATTGACCGAAATACGGCGCAGTAGTTGTCAAAAGACCCTAAAATTATGCTTTATGTGGCATTTTGATCCCCCTATAATTGCTAAAAATGGGCAAGTCCATCATTTCGTTTGTCAATGTGTAGGACCTGTAGAAAAATATATCTGTATTAAATCTCATGTAAACTAGTCAAAATATGCACACAATACAAAACAGTACAAGACGTGCAAAATAATGAAAAAAGTGTTCAAATTGGTAAAACACACGTCTATAACAAAAACTTAATTATTGTCACGTATCTACTAGTTTGATAATTTCCGTAATTTCCGGTATAAATTCTTCCCAAGGAACTTCAGCAATACAAGTTCTTCTTAAATAAAACTTTGCAATACACAGAATTTCCACAGTCACTTTAACTTAAACACACGCTATAATTCACAACGATTCACGCACTTTACTTACAGTCACTACCACTTGCTTGACTCAATTATCTGTCTCTATATCTATCTATCTGCAATCGTTATCTTCGCTTTATTTTCCGGGATTATATACGAAAAAGAGGGCATCTAGAATGCACTCTGGCCTTCATGATCCTTCTAGAAACTCATCACGTGTTACCAGCGTCATGTGAATTCCACTGTCGTAGCACTGCCCCTTCCTTAGTATTGTTCGTCCCGAATAATAGCCACTTACATTAAACCAATAGATAATTAACAATAACTTAATTAAATGTACAGAATTTACAAAAACAAAATTAAAATTAATTTTATGGGACGTATCTTCTTCCATACTGGTCTTTGTCTCATTGGCTTCTGCTTCACGTGGGGCTCATCTGCCCCATCAGGAAATGTCCTATTATCGGTAACAGTC
>NW_013670941.1:46886-48170 GCF_000517525.1 Limulus polyphemus | reverse complement strand
GGGTCCCCTTTTAGCACAACATGTACTGCAAGTCCTGCACCATTCTTCCACATCTTGCCTCACACCTATCCAGTAAAATCTCTCTCGTAGGTGACTCAATGTCTTCTTAACTCCAAGATGTCCTCCTGTTAAACTATCATGGGATTGACGCAGCACAACTTCCCATAACATTCTCGGTATGACTGTTTGCCAGGTCGTCACTTTCCCATCTGCAGTTTCCCTTCTCTGGACAAGAATACCATCTTCAATTTTCAACTGGTCCCATTATGCCCAATAGTTCTTTGTCACAGGGCTTAAGCTAGGCACCTTCTCCCAAGCAGTGTACAAAATACTGGCTTTTAGAAAATCAATTATTGGCTTCAACTCTTGGTCTTTTTCCTGCTCTGCTTTAACATCTATACCTGGTTCCACTTCACCATCATCAACTCCTTCAGTCACTTTGACTTCAGCTTGATGACACCTGGTTAGTTCAACCTCTCTTTTGCAGAAATGTCTGCAGTCATTTTGCAGAGTCTTCAGGTCAGTCCATCAGCATTTCCATGAGATTTTCCTTCTCTGTATTCAATATCATAATTATACTGGTCTATCTTTCCTATCCAACGTGCCAGTTGTCTCTCTGGGTTCTTTAATGGTCTTAACCAGTGTAATACAGCATGGTCTGTCCTGATGGTAAATCTGGCACCATAGAGGTAAGGATGGAAATATGTCAGACTCCTTACTATAGCAAGGAGTTTTCCTCATGTTACACAGTAGTTCCTCTCTGGTGTACTCAGGACCCTACTGAAGTAGGCCACCACATGTTCGTTTTCACCCACTTTCTGAGACAACACTTTTCCAATTCCGATGTTACTAGCATCAAAATCTAGTATGTATGGCAGTGAAAGATTTGGAAGCTTGAAAAGTGGAGCTGAGGCTAATTTTTCTTTCAATATCTCGAAATCATTCTGGCAAGAAAGTGTTCATTCAAACTTCTTTGACCTTTTTTGGTCAAATCATGTAGTGGAGCAGCTGTAGGTGCAAAGTCCTTCACAAACTTCCAGTAATAGGTACAGAGTCCCAAGAAACTTCTTAACTCTCCCACATTGTCTGGTGTTGGCCAATCACACACTGCTTTCACCTTGTCAGGATCAGTTCGCACCCCATGTTCACTTATAATGTGACCCAAGTAAAGCACCTCTTTCTGAAACAAGTGTCATTTCTTGGGATGGAGTTTGAGGTTTGCTGCTTTCAAATGCTTGAATACTTCCTCTAGCCGGGACATTTCCTTATCAAACTTTGTTGCAA
>NW_013670941.1:44901-45922 GCF_000517525.1 Limulus polyphemus | reverse complement strand
CACTTAGCTGTTGGGACTTTCCCAATGGGGGATGGTGGGCGTCCCTCAGCACCAACCACTACTGGTTTCCTGAAGCTGACGTATTGGTAGCATTGTTCTTATATTAGCTTCTCATATGTCCTTGCTCTTCACAGATCCAACAACCTTTCTGGGTAGTAGCCTTTCCTGCCATGGCATCTTCCCTGTGTTGAAGTTGCTGGCATTGAGCTCTCTTGTACCCAGGTTTGTTACACTGCCAGCAAAGTCCCTCCAACCTTTCTGAAAGCAGACCTTTTCTGGCCTTGAATCCTGATGACTGTACCAACATTGGTACTTCTATGCTGGATTTTACATAGGATTCGAATTCAAGAGCTCTGGCCATTGCATCTTGAATAGTAGAGGGGTGTGCTTGCTTTACTTGTATCTTCAGTTGTGGACTGTCCAAGGCATCCACAAACTGATCCCTCAGCAACAACTTGAGGACATCGGGTGGTGCAGTTGGGTAGGCCTTGTGTGCCATACTTTCCAAATCCTGTGCCAGCTCCCTCAGGCTCTCTCTCCTTTAGCATGGACTCTAGTCCTAAACCTGCCCTGTAGACTTTGGACTGATTTTGGGTTCCATACCTGAGTTTTAGAGCTGTTACCAGTGCTCTATAGTTGTTCCTGTCATCTGCTGACAACTGTCCAAGTATTTCCAGTGGTTGTCCCTTCAAGCTCATTGCCAAGTACACTGCCTTCTGCTCCTCTGTCTATCCATTCATTTCTGCCAGGAGCTCAAATTGTGCTCTATATGCTTCCCATGGTGCCTTCCCATCGAATTCCTGTGGCTTCCTTCGTACTAGATCACCACTATTGCTGACACTCATCTCTGGGATGTGACTTCTGGCAGGACTGAAGATGTCTGCATTAGGGTTTACCTGCGGGGTCTGGAAGGAGCTTCCTGTTGTCTGGGGCTGATTAAGCCCATGGCTAATATATCCTCCTTGTGTAAAAGACAATAAATCGTCCTTTAACGTATTTAATCCACTTTGAAATTTACTCA
>NW_013670941.1:39820-44813 GCF_000517525.1 Limulus polyphemus | reverse complement strand
TCGCTTCTTGTTTCTTTTGTCGCTCTTCTTGTTTCCTTTCTTTTTCCTCCAACAACTGCTGTAATGTCGCTTCTTGTTTCTTTTGTCGTTTTTCTTGTTTCATTTCTTTTTCCTCCAACAACTGCTGTAACCTCTCTTCTTGTTTCTTTTGCTGTTCTTGTATTGCTGCCATCAAATCTGCTAAGCTGTAGTTTGATTTGCCACTTCTCGTTTCCGTCTTTTTTTTCAGTCCCACTGTCTGACACCAATTTGTTAAGTATCTTATCGTTTGATAATTTCATTGATTTCCGGTATAAATTCTTCCCGAGGAACTTCAGCGATACAAGTCTTTTCTTAAATAAAACTAGTTTATTCTTTCTCAATACAACTTTGCAACACACTTAATTGCCACAATCACTTTAACTTAAACACACACTATAATTCACAACGATTTACGCTCTTTACTTACGGTCACTACCGCTCGCTTGACTCAATTATCTGTCTCTATATCTATATATCTGCAATCGTTATCTCCGCTTTATTTGCCGGGCTTATATACTAAAAAAAGAGGGCGTCTAGAGTGCACTCGGGCCTTCATGATCCTTCTAGAAACTCATCACGTGTTACCAGCGTCATGTGACTTCCGCTGTCGTAACATTATTGTTTGTAACATTTCGGGCAGAACCCCTTCGTCAGCCATTTTAAACCGTGTTACATAGAAAATAGACGTAGAAGGGTTAGAATATAAAAAGATTCTAAATTACGTATGTACTGCGTGGAGCACGTTAACAAAAATATTGTTGGAAAGAACATGTTGATGTGGTTCTATAAACAGTTTTAAAAATGGAAAACAAGTATTAAAGTGATAGAAAGTGGATTTTAGAAATTAAATAGACATATAAAAGTAATATACATAAATTCGAAAAATGATAAAATAATAATAATGATCAGGGAAATATGTGTAGACGGTGTCAACTTAACAGGGGTGGCAAAGATATATTAACGGAAGCTGTAATCACTTAAAATAAAAACGTTAATTAATTCTGTGTGGTGGAAAAGAATTTAGTTTAAATCTAAGTTTATGTTCTAGGCTTTCGTGATCATACTTGTTGTGGGGGGGGGGGAACATGTAATAAAATGAGTACACTCATGTCGTTAATTCCGTTGTGATTCGGGGAGCTGAAGTGTTTGGGGACTGGGTGATCGAGGGAGCCGTTAAGTCGGAGATGTTCACGGAATCTGTCACCTAATCTGCATATAGTTTTCCCAATATAGAGCTTTTTACATCTAGTACAGTGAATACAAGAAATATTACACTCCAATGTGCAGGTGAATTGTCCTTTTACGTGAAAGGTAAAGGTAGAACTGGAGAGAGTCTATAAGTTGGTGATATAATCGCAAGTAAGGCAAATGATTGGTCCACACAGACGAGTTCCTTTAGTTTGTGCAAGTAAAGACGATTCAATCTCTAATTTGGAATGTACTAGACAGTCTTTCAAATTCCTGTCACGTTTGAAAGAAATTAAGGGTGGGGTGGTAAAAATGTCATGAGATTTGTTTAGAGTGAAGACAGTCAGTTTGTGATAAACTGAATGTGGCAAGTTTAGCTTTTTCAATGGTGTTATCGGGATAATTCTGATGTTTAAAATAACGAGTCATGTCATCTGCTTTACGCCTGAAGTCAGCGTTGTCGGAGCACAGACGTCTCAAACTTAGGAATTGTCCATTAGAAATAGCGTGTTTGTTCTCAGAGGGATGGAAAGAATTAAAGTGTACATAGGAATGGCTGTCAGTGGGTTTGTAATGTACATTGGTAGTAAATGTAGATGTGGAAATGTCAATAGTGATGTCTAAAAAAGTTAGCTTTATGACTAGAAATTTGGGAAGTAAATTTAAGAGATGGGTGGTAAGTTTCGGCATGATGAATTCGTCTTTGTGTCCAGTAAAAAAGACCCAGAATATCGCCGAGGTACCTGATAATAAAGGTAGGAAGTTTGTGGGTGAAGGTACTTAAAAGTTGTTCTTCTACACAATCAACTAAAAGATTCGCATAGGATGAACTCATTTTTGGTTCCTATGGCAACACCTTGTAACTGTTGATATGTTTTTCCGCGAAAATCAAAGGCATTCAAAGTCAGTACCAAGTCAGTTAGCCGAAGTATGGTGTCTCTGGGGGGATATAAGTTGCCTTTTTTGTTAAGGAAATGTTTAAGTGCAATCATTCCGTCGTTGTGTGGTATAACAGTGCATAGAGATTGAATGTCCATAGTAAAAAAGTAATCAATGGAGGTGGCAGAGTCAAACTTGTTTAAGAGATTAAGGACATGAATACTATCTTTAACGGATGTAGGGAGGGTGTCTACCAGGAGTTGAAAAATACTGTCAAGGTAAGTGGGGATCAATTCAGTAGGGTAGTTACAGGCAGAGACTATGGGGCGTCCTGGACACCCGGGTTTGTGAATTTTGGGTCAAAATATGGCCGAGTAATTGACCAAAATTCAAAAGTTACACTTTATCCCCATAAGAGCCCAAAATATACATTTTTGGGTTGCTTGACCTTTGACCACATAAAATCCGTATAAAGGCCTAAGTAGATAAAACAAATGTCTATGAATATTAGACCAAAGTATAAATACCAATTTTAAAGTCAATCCACTGAGAAATGAAGGAATGGCAGTCGATTGAAAAGTGTTTGTTTATAATTTCTCGCAAAGCTACATGAGGGTTATCTAAGCTAGTCGTCCTTAATATAGCAGTGAAAGACTAGAAGGAAGGCAGCTAGCCATCACCATCCACCGCCAACTCTTGGGCTACTCTTTTACCAACGAATAGTGGGATTGACCGTCACATTATAACGCCCTCACGGCTCAAAGAATGAGCATGGTTAGTGGGATAGAGATTCGAACCTACGTCCCGCAGATTGCGAGTCGAATGCCCTAACCATCTAAGAAGAAACAATAGAACAACAGTATGTCTGTCTGCGGAGACAATTAAACGTGTCTTAAAAGGTACTATTATCTGAACATATAATTAATATTATTGATTATTGGAAAAAATATGTTCTCTATCTTATTCTTAAAATGACATTACGAAAATACACCTTACTAGACTAAATTTTAGCAGTAATTATATTTCATCACGTTTGAGAAAGTTAAACGACAAAATAGTAATTAAAAACAAGAATAAAGATTTCAGAGACACAAAAATTGCATTAAAACTTTCAATGTCCATCTGCAATAGTCGTCCATAATTTTGAACAGACAGATTAGATGGAAGATTAGATCAAATGCAACTACCACAACTTTGGGGTAGCTCTTGTATGATCGAATGCACCCAAGGCTCAAAAATATTGCGCGATTTATGTGTGTGTGAACGTGTGTTTGTTTTGGGGAAGGGGTAAAAGAAGGCGAATGACGGACCTGTAGATCCACAGTCTGTCACTTTAACTATTGAGCCATGCTCGGGCCGGCCCGGAGGTGGTTGAACAATTTAAGAGTAGTGGTCTCGTTCAAAAATCACAAGACTGGCACCGAAGTTAATGATAAATTCAAAGCAATTTTTCATTTATCTACTTCATTCTAAAGGACAACCAATAAAAGACAAAAAACGAGTACAAAACTGTTGACACTGCTACGCTCTTTAAGTATGAACACTTCGAGAAAACTCGACATTTAAAATCTCCCTCTTCTGACATGATCCCAACTGCACGCAAACTAGTAATGGGCTAAACTAAAGACCATGACACTCAGACAACAACGTAATAAAGAAATGATACATTTGTAATTTCCGCCATCTCACATACTTCTTTTACATTCCGAAATATGACAGAAATAGTTATAAAATAGCCAATACAATCATAGCAGTTGTGATATTAAAAAACTCTTGGGCTACTCTTTGACCAACGAATAGTGGAATTGACCAAAACATTATAACGCCTTTACTGCTTAAAGGGCGAACATATTCGGTGATGGGATTGAATCAGTGATCCGTAGATTGGCCAATAGCACACTAGCAAATTCCTTTGAGTTTTGTTCAAATGCAAGTTTTTGTTTATTTTTAGTAAATTTTTCTTCAAAGATGATAAAGTTCGAAGTTTTTATTATCTAATCTGTTTAGATTTATTTGGCATACTTTACTGTTTTTGTTGCTGTATAAAGATTTAACATAATCGTGACATAATTTAGTAATAGTATTAATTCCAGAGACAACAATATATCTTTTGCACTTTATTATATTTTTGTAGCCATATTACTCTTTGGTTGCTATAACTAACTGCTTCTTTACATTATATGTTGTGATGTATAAAATACACATATCAAAAATAAACACAAGGCCTGTGAAAAGCATATTAGTAAAACAGTTAAGCTGATAAACACCACAGTTTAAAATAAAAGAAACTTACATGACTTACGTTGCCATTGTAAGCTCACGATGTGTTCACATACGATTTCAAATTCTCAAAACTATTGAATTTTTGCAAAGTTTCTCAATTCTTGAGGTAAATCTCACCCAAACTACTAGTTGTTAGTCTCGATATAAAGCAAAACCTTAGCTAACTGCGAACTGGAGCATGTTATACTTAGCTTGGTGCGCATAAAGTCATGGGTTACGTAACCATTCTGCAATTCGATTTTGTCTTGACACCCAGCTGTGGCTGTTCGATATGAGAGCGTTTTAACTCTACAACTTTTGAATATATTACTGGCTGGCGATGATGAGCTTTTCCCGAAACCGGAAGACATGGTCATTGTTTTAAAGTTATAAATTAAATTAATATGTCCATCTATAGCTCACTCATCAGTAATATCATCATGTAGCAACTGATTTGCGTCATGGCTAAAGTAGACTTGCTTCATTTAATTCGTCAACAAGTGAAGTCATCTCTCGAAAATACTACATGTAAGTTATTGTGACAACAGCGGAAGTCGCGCGACGCTGGGAGCATGCGCTGGAGTTCTAGAAAGATCGAGGAACCTATCGAATGTCCTAGCGTTTGCTAGATACGCCCTCAGTT
>NW_013670941.1:37716-38896 GCF_000517525.1 Limulus polyphemus | reverse complement strand
TGTGTTCCAAGAATTCTTCAAGTTGTTTGGCATACAAAAGACCAGGGGAACGCAACTTCACCCACAGTCTGGTGGAATGGTAGAAGAGTACAATTGGACATTTCGACAAGTTTTGTAATAGCCACCAAGATGACTGGGATGTCTTACTCCCTTCACTGTTGATGACCTATAGAATACAGAGCATGAAGCCACTAGATACACTCCAGCAAAGTTGATGTTTGATCAGGAACTTCGGTTGCCAGTGGACCTGAAAACAGGATGCCCACCTTACGAAGAGTTGCCTGAAAATGTGTCAGAGTTCGTGAAAGTGTTATTGGAAAGGATGGATGATATTCACCATCAAATGTGTTCAAACTTGAAAACGTCTACTGATTCCATGAAGCTGTGTTATGATAAGAGATCTACTGAAGTCAGCTTTGTACCAGGAGACAAGGTGTGGTTGTATAATCCCAGGAAGACCAAAGGAAAGTCTTCTAAGTTGTGATCTCCATGGGAAGGCCCATATGACATAGTGGATCGTCTCTCAGACGTGACTTTCCGGATAAAATGTGGTCGGCGAGGTAAGCCAAAGGTGGTGCATGTCAACAGGCTTTGACATCATCAAGGGCCAGGACATTTCAGTTGGAACGAAAGGAACAATGAAACAAATGACGCTGCCGAAGATGTGTCACCTGAAAAAGCCACTGTCGAAGAAGGAACTCTACCCAGTTTTGAGAAGGGAAACAGTGAAGCTCTTGATGAAGTTACTACCACTGATGTGACTGTTACCGATAATAGGACATTTCCTGATAGAACAGATTAACCCCACGTGAAGCAGAAGCCAACGAGACGAAGACCAGTACGGAAGAAGATACGTCCCATAAAATTAAGAGACTTTGTTTAATTTAATTTTGTGTTTGTAAATTTTGTACATTTAATTAAGTTATTGTTAATTTTCTATTGGTTTAATGTAAGTGGCTATTGTTCGGGACGAACAATACTAAGGAAGAGGCAGTGCTACGACAGCGGAGTCACGTGACGCTAGTAACACGTCATCAGATTCTAGAAGGATCATGTCTGTTCTCGGCAACTCTAGTCTTCTCTATGCGCCCTCTATTTTTGTATATATATAAGACTGGCGAGAAGTGACGGCATGGATGAATAATTGCAGATTGAAGAGATAGAGACAGATAATCGAGTC
>NW_013670941.1:34612-37185 GCF_000517525.1 Limulus polyphemus | reverse complement strand
TAATTTCTACGGAAAATTAACCAACGACCAGAGACGTAACACTACTTAATTATCATGATATACGAATAAACTTAATATCAAACCATAGATAATAAACAATATGTTAATATTATATAAGTTTTAAGTTCTTAATTGTATAAGGAAATCTTTAAAAACAACATCAAATTCCCCTAGTGCGCTGTCTCCTCATCTGGATTTTTTTGTCCACCTCCTAGAAAACTATAAAATATAACCTAAAATATTCTCTATAATTTCGTCATCGATATTCTGAAGCTATATTTTTATATTCTTCAATCTTATGGGGCTAAAGAGCAATCAGTGAAAATTCAGAAACTACTTTCCATGTCTACCTCTGACATTTGGAATTTGCTAATAGATTTTTCGAGGCCAACTACCATTAAATTTATAACCAATAGAAAGCCTAGATTTCAACTGATTCATTGTCATAATGGTCATACCACGTGGGCTTACAGATAATTGACAATTTGGTTTCACGTGAAACAAAATTTCCCACGAAAACACACTGGAAGAATAGTTGAATTTCTTATTGCTCATGTCACATTGATTAGAGAATCAGAAAAATCCTCACAGACCCAGAACTATCTCAGTTGTTCAAGTGTTATTATTCTGTGTTCTTCTGTGCATTAGATAAAGAAAAACTGATTTTGTGTGGACTAGTACTAGTATTGGTGTCAAGTATTAGGGTTAACATAGAAGGACAGTCGACGGCAAAAAAAAAGTTACACAGGTAAGTGCTATATTTCTTGTTTTTATTATATATTCATTATTTATAAATAACAAAAAGGTAAAAATTAGAAACTTTTAGGCTAGATAAGGCAAAATTACTTAATATAAATAAAAAATAATGATAATAATAATAAAAATTTGCTGACAGGTACGCTCGCTAGGACTAAAAGCTCACGAGTAGCAAGAGCTTCATGAAACCTCATTGGTGTAACGTTAGCTTGTTAGCTTCATGTTACAGCAAAGTCTGAAACTTTTTATTGTGGGAATTTTAAAAACCAAGGTCCAAAAGGCAATAAAACAACAAAGTATAATTAGAAACAGATGTATAATGTTAAGAAGTTTTAAGTTATTTAGTGTAAAGAAATGTAGTTTCGTGCTACAACTTGAAGTAATTCTAAAAAAAAAATGGTAATTTTGATTTATTTGGTATTTTTTATGGTGGTTATGAGGTCAGTCAAATTGATCTAATCTGTATTGAGTGAGGATAGAACAAATAACGGATAAAATATGAAGATTTATCGAAAAAAAAGTTGGAAATTTATTTTGGAGGCCTTGAAGATTACGTAAAAGACATTTGAAAATTTTCGGATGGAGAAAGTATTTTCAATCTTAACATAGAAATAACTTTACACTCGGAGCAGTTAACATTCTGACTCCATGTATTTAAGTAATAAATCTTTAGCAAAATACTTTAGTAAAAATTCTGATTTTTTGTTTACAAAAGAATTATAATGTTTACTAAAAGCTTGCCAAATTTCATGAATATACATAAAACATATCAGGAGATATATTATGAAAACTCTAAAGGTTAAGGTGGGGTCACGTGAATAGGTCGATTCGACTTATTCTGTACAGAGAGAAATAACTTCATGTGTGATGTACAACATAATTGAATGATTCCACTAATTAGTCATTGTTTCATCAGATCAGTGCCAGTGACTGGATCAGTTACTAGGCTATTACCTGCTTTGCCAAATTGACACAACTAGAAAAAGTCAGGTTTGGGACTACTTTAATGATTCGAAAAATGAAGAGTACAAGATCCTAGGTTGTTGGCTTGGTAGTGTTTATTTTAAGTGTTTATTATATAACAAATCGATTCTATTTCTTGGAAAAAGAGCATAAAAATGTCTCAACACCAAAACCAACACCATTATTAAATAGATAACATACACAGTGTGAGAACACTAGTAAATATGGGAAAACTCCTTAAAGAAGGTGTTTGGGTTTCTCATGGACTCTCTGATGATCATCGTTTCCAATGTGTGAACATTGCTTCGTCTCTTCTGGTACGTAATGTGTGTGAACCATTTTTGGACAGAATTGTTACCTGCGATGAAAAATGGATCCTCTATGCGAATATTAAACGCCAAAAACAATGGCTCAGTCCTAGATAAGACCACTCCCGACCCCAAAACCTAGACTCCATCCGCAGAAAGTGATGCTTTGCATTTGGTGGGACATCAAAGGAGTAATTCATTTCGAACTCCTCAATCCACAGCGAACTGTCAATACAGAGATATTTAGTCAGGAACTGGAACGTTTAAATCAAGCCCTTCATCAGAAACGCTCGTCAATCGGAAAGATGTTCTTCTCTACGACAATGCACGTACACATGTAGGACGTTTGACGCACCACAAGATTATGGAATTGGGTTGGGAAGTTCACCTCCACCATATTCGCCAGATATGGCACCATCAGATTACCATCTTTTTCGTTCGCTGCAACATCATCTTAATGGAAAAACGTATGCAAATGTGGAAGGTGTTAAAGAGGACATATTTTTTTCGCTTCAAAGCCAAGTGATTTCTTTAATCAGGGCATTA
>NW_013670941.1:31188-34042 GCF_000517525.1 Limulus polyphemus | reverse complement strand
GTTGTTCTGGTTTTTTCATCTGAAAAAAAAAGCGACATTAATTTCTTGACGACCTAATAAATGGGAAAAAATGTTTGTAGGTGTATCTGGTTAAAGTTCATCAACGCTGTTGTAAAATAATACCTAAATATATTTTTTTTCGTACAGTTATGCTAGATTTTATATACGCACTGTCGTTGATCTGTCAATGACAGTTATATTTCTTCTTTCGTTGTATTTCACTCATTTACAGATGTTCCTTTTTGTTTAAAGTCGTCCTGCGAATGAGAACAGGGAAATGTTTTGAGAAAAAGGATTCTCAATCAGTGAGATACACCTCGCAGGACGTGTCATACGGTCTGTCAGCAGGGGGCGTTAAGATAATATTGTAAAATAATTATAGAATTAGAAGCCAGTGGGACCGTGGAAAGGAAGTGGCAGCATAGTGTACAGATCCGTATAATGAAAAACAAACAAACAAAAAAATCTGGTGGTTCGAAACAAAAAAAAAAGTTTGAGAACCACTGCTTTGTCGAAATGGAATTTGTACCTACAATATGTTTAACCAAAAAAAAGAAAAGACTGAATTTCTCAGCCGAGATACTCGATGCACGCCATTGTGAGTATTTTCGTCCATTTGTTAATTATCATAAGATCAAACTTTGAAACGTAATAGCCCATACATAGGCTTCAATCAGAAGTTTCTTGAAATATTTATATTTGAAAATTAAATCATTTTATACAAAATGATAGTTATGTTTGCGTTTAATTTATGACAATGTATAAAAAACAAAAAATATCAGTAACCAAACTGATTGTCGCCATATGTTAAAGTTACCAGTAGATTCCGTGGTAAGTTATACTTTAACATTGAAAGTTATATTTCTTCAAAGGGCGTTTGCATAAAACGTGTTGAAGCAAAGTATTGAAACTGCCAATATAGCAGTTTTAAAGGATAATAATTCTGAAATTTTGTCGTAACTTATTTTATGTCAACACCCTTTGAAAAATAGTTTCTGTTTGTCAAGTTAATTCTTTATTCCCTCTATTTCTGACGCAATGAATTCTACTAATAGTGCATGTGTTCCAATAAATTGGGTTACCATGTTTCCACATCGTTCTTTTAACTGGGTAGATTTTTTAGTCAACTAGATTACTATTTCTCAAAATCGCTCTTCTAGCCGGACAGATGTTTTAGTCAACTCAAATACTGTGTGTCGAAAACGTTCTTCTAATTGGGCAGGTTTTTTATTTATTTAAATTCATATTTCTCGAAACTGCTCCTCTACCCGGATAGATGTTTTAGACAACTAAAATACCGTCTCTCGAAAGCGTTCTTCTAACTGGGCAGATTTCTTAGTCAACTAGTTTGAGTTATATATAGTTGTCTGTTTACTTTTAGTTATAGTTATTAGTAAAGTTAATTACATATAAACTACGATAACTGAGCTCTTGAAGATCGTATGAAAAACAACTCGAGAATTATTCTTCAAAAAAAAAAAGTTCACACAAAACTGAGGACTTGTGTCTTCTTCATCAGCAGGGGGTGTGAAGCCTTGAAATACTATTTACAGATAGCACCTTGACACCAGTGCGTGTAATCCTTCACCAAACGTTATGAAGGAAAATATTTAATTCGTTATCAATATTAGTTTAATAAGCACCATAATAACTAAGAAATCTGGTCAAACTGTTATTTTTGTTACTCGTTTAATAAGCAACGGATTAAACAGATAACGAGAAAAACCTTTCCATCCTCATAATAATTCGGCAAAAACTACACAAATGTAGTGCCAAGATGAAACGACAACACAGTATTTGAAAATCCTCCTTCACTGAAAAAGGAAGAAAATGCATAAATGTTACCCAAATTAGTTTTGTTTTGGTATTTAATGACCCGACTGACCTTTTTTTTTGTTTCAATTTTCAAACAGGGAGTTGAAATAATTCAACCAGCTTACTATAAATATTTGTAAGCATAAGTAGTGTTTTTGAAGAATATAATATTAAGAAGTGCCCCAAATACTATATAAGAAAACTTTATAAACTCCTAAAATGGGACTACAGAAAGAAATGGATAAAACTAGTCGATATTTCAATGAGAATTCGTCCAGATACTATTATCGTGATGGTATCAAAGTAAATTCCATATGAACCAGATATCATAGTCTTGATGGTATCAGAGTCAACTCCATATGATCAAATATCATAGTCTTGATGGTATCAGAGTCAACTCCATATGAACCAGATATCATAGTCTTGATGGTATCAGAGTCAACTCCATATGAACCAGATATCATAGTTTGATGGTATCAGAGTCAACTCCATATGAATTAGATATCATAGTCTTGATGGTATCAGAGTCAACTCCATATGAACCAGATATCATAGTCTTGATGGTATCAGAGTCAACTCCATATGAACCAGATATCATAGCCTTGATGGCATCAGAGTCAACTCCATATGAACTAGATATCTTAATCTTGATGGTATCATAGTCAACTTCAGGTGAACTAGATACCGTAGTCTTGATGGTATCATAGTCAACTTCAGGTGAACTAGATACCGTAGTCTTGATAGTATCATAGTCAACTCCATATGAACCAGATATAATAGTCTTGATGGTATCAGAGTCAACTCCATATGAATTAGATATCATAGTCTTGATGGTATCAGAGTCAACTCCATATGAACCAGATATCATAGTCTTGATGGTAGCAGAGTCAACGCCATATGAATTAGATATCATAGTCTTGATGGGACCAGAGTCAACTCCATATGAACCAGATATCATAGTCTTGATGGTATCAGAGTCAACTCCATATGAACCAGATATAATAGTCTTGATGGTATCAGAGTCAACTCCATATGAATT
>NW_013670941.1:26951-30188 GCF_000517525.1 Limulus polyphemus | reverse complement strand
TATCATAGTATTGATGGTATCAGAGTCAACTCCATATGAATTAGATATCATAGTCTTGATGGGACCAGAGTCAACTCCATATGAACCAGATATCATAGTCTTGATGGTATCAGAGTCAACTCCATATGAACCAGATATCATAGTCTTGATGGTAGCAGAGTCAACGCCATATGAATAAGATATCATAGTCTTGATGGGACCAGAGTCAACTCCATATGAACCAGATATCATAGCCTTGATGGATTCAGAGTCAACTCCATATGAACCAGATATCATAGTCTTGATGGTATCAGAGTCAACTCCATATGAACCAGATATCATAGCCTTGATGGGACCAGAGTCAACTCCATATGAACCAGATATCATAGCCTTGATGGTATCAGAGTCAACTCTATATGAATTAGATATCATAGTCTTGATGCTATACGAGTGAACTCTAGATCAAACGCGACCAATTTTATGTTTATTTTTATAGTCCCCATTAAGCCGTTTACAAGGTTTTCTTACTTCAGAAGCATCATAAATTCATATTTCTAATATAATATCTATATACGCATGGCATAGAATTCAAAATCCGATGCACAGTGACTAAAACACTATATGGTCCTTTTAATTAATAAGCAGTTTGTTTAGCTTGTTTCCACTGTCGTAAGAAAGTCAGTGTTAGTAAAGCCGAGAAGGACGAAATTCGATCAATAAATTTTTTCTCTGCTAGAGATTTGGCATTGAAAGCATGTGGAACAAGGAAGGTAGACAATAACTACTCTGTTTGTAATTACGTTCTTAAAACTAATACTTTAAAGACCTGATATAAAAACAAATTAAACCAGAAACAGTAGGTAGGATCGTATACATTAATGCTAAAACAAGGCATAGAACGTTTTCAAGGGTCGATAAGTTTAATGTTACTTAACTAATTCAGCATTCATGATTAGAATAGTGTTTGTTTCCCAACAGCCAACTCGTGTTTAACGTTATTCTAAAAAGACCATACAAACAACAACTAGCTGTTCAACCTCGTCTAGATTCTGTCATTAAAACAACCTTTATAACTGATGAAGGGTTTCTTTCATAGCTATGATAACTGAGCTCTTGAAGATCGTATGAAAACAACTCGAGAATTATCTGAAAACAAGAGTTCCCACAAACTGAGAAAAGTATAGATGAAATGTTTTATATATATAATTACATAAAATGTACTCTAAAGCAAGATATTTAACTTTTTCCAAATCCTATTACTTAATTTTGAAAGAAAATGCTCTTGCAAATTAAAAAAAAATGATGGCTTTGATCCAAATCCTATGTCTTATGAAAATGTTCACTCACAATATTAAGATTGTTACTTTCTTCCAGATCCTGCATTGAAAAATCGTGTATTTTACTCAAAGTACTCTGCATAATTGGAATCTTGTTTGTTGTTTATATTCACACTTACAACTATAACTACTTACTCTTTATCAATATTTCTTCTCTTATTTTTTGTAAAATTCTTTTAGATAAATTATATTGCAAATTTATTCAAAGTTTTATTGTTAAAATCCGTATAGACATCTCATTATGAGCAGTACAGTGGTTATCTTGAAGTCCTACTCTTGTTTTATAAATGTAAAACAATAAAAAGGATGAACTTTATGAATGCAGTGTACTTTCACAAATTATAAACAAAATATTTACCTTAAAAACTTTTATGTTATTAAAATGAAAACAAAAAATAACTGATGTCCAGTTAGACTGTCCAGTCATGATTAAAATATCTAAGATAGAAGATTAAATCCACTAATAAGTATTCTGTAAAAACAGATTTTTGTTTCTTGTTTAGCACAAAGCTGCACAATGAGCTATAAAAAATAGAAACGATTAACTTGTAAATATCGCTTTTTAACATAACAATAAAAAAGTTTGTTTTCTGTGTTCATTTAAGATTGTAAGTTTTGTGAATCAGTTTTAATTCGCTATTTTATTTGATTTGAATCTTTGCCAGTTTTCAGAATAAAGAAAAATGTTAAGTGATTACAAAAATGTCTAAAGCACCTGGTAAGGACTTTAACTCATTTCTTTTATCTTCATTAAGTTCCTTAGACCTAAAGGTAGAGATTTGTTTTTCGGAGCTGGTGAGTCGGGTTCTAATCTGTGCGATACCATATAATATTCCATCACTTTAAGCTGTGGATGTGTTACAAGAGTGATAGTCAATCTCTTAGCGTGGACGGTGGGTGCTGCTGACTGGCTGCCTTCAACAGTTAAACATTAGGAATAACGGCAGATAGCCTTAGTGGCTAGCTTTGCCATAAATACAAATACCTAAAGGTTATTTACTGAACTACTACTATTGCGTGTTTTCTTATGTTTTTGAGCTGTTTTGCTAGGCAATAACCCCTTTCATCTTGGAAAGATCGAAGATAGTTGCTTCTTCCTAGTGAGCCCTTGTTATAGTTAGTTATCCATTGACTACAGTTATGGATATCATTAGACCCATACATAATTTACCATATGGGCTACTTTCTGATAGGCATTTTTATATTAAATAACTAGATAAATACATAAAACGAATACATCAGAAACCATTATTTGCAAATAACAGTTACAGGTATATATCTTTGTTTCGACATAAGCACATAATGAATATTAACTTCCGCTGAAAGAAAGTTATATTCTTAGATCAAAAATAAAAACCAACCTGATAATGAATATAACTAATTAAACATTCCGTTCTTTCCTTCTTACTTTTAAATATTCGAATACGTTGTTTCATCAGATGAGTACTCTCGCTATCAACAATATTTTCGGTTGTAAACTCAGTAATATCTTAAGAGATTCAGCCAACTTAGGACATTTATCTAAACTCTAAAACAATCAAAATCACATTGTCTTTTTTCAGAAATAATAAGCCCATAGTCAGACAATGTGCTTATGGAGAGCAATAGAAAGAAAACAGCCTCTTCTTTAATTATTGCATATTGTACCTTTATATACTAGCGAGCAGAATTATGTGTTATTGGCGAGAAACAATACTCTGGTATGACTGAAGTTAACATGGCAATGTTCATTAGTGTCAGAACTCAATATAAGTCATCTGATTGTAATAAGACTCAAACTAAAGACACGGTTTTCATCAGTGTAAAAAACAATGGCGCAATGGGAGCAGTTGAAGCTTGAAAATGGTATTCTTGTCTGGAGATGGGAAACTACAAAAGGGAAAGTGACGACTTGGCAAACAGTTATACCGAGGAAGTTACG
>NW_013670941.1:21416-26349 GCF_000517525.1 Limulus polyphemus | reverse complement strand
AAAGTGGCGCATGCCAACAGGCTCTGGCGTTATCACGGTCCAGGACATTTCAGTTGGGATGAAGTGGAAAATAGAACAAATGATGCTGCTGAAGACGTGCCACCTGAAGAAGCCACCATCAAAGAAGAAACTCTACTTAGTTTTGAGAAGGGAAACTGACGAAAGGACATTTACTGATGAAGCAGATGAATCCCACATGAAGCACAAGCCAACCAAGACGGAGACCAGTACGGAAGAAGATACGTCCCGTAAAATTAAGAGACTTTGTTGAATTGTAATTTTTGTGTTTGTAATTCTGTACATTTAATTAAGTTATTTTAATTGTTATTGGTTTATTGTATGTGGCTATTGTTCGGCACGAACAATACTAAGGAGGGGCAGTGTTGCGTCAGCGAGATCACGTGGCTATTATCACGCCACGTTCTAGAACTATCCTGTACCTTGGCGAATGCTCTAGCATTTACTAGATATAGGGTAGTCTGGTATATAAAAGAGGGTGGCAACGTGACGGAATAATAATGTGTGTGTAGGTAATGAGTAATTGAAATGCAGTCAGAGAGAGACGTATTGTTGAAGTTAATGTTCGTTGTTATAGCGTTTGTTTTAGAGTGATTGTTGAAATTAAGTGTATCGTATAGTTGTATTCGGAAAGAATAAACCAGTTTTATTAAGTAAGGACTTGTGTCGCTAAAGTTTCGTCGGAACGAAGTTACGGAAAGTTAATTAACAAACGGAGACGTAACAGAAAGAAAAGCCAGCATTTAAACGTAAGTATAATGTTAAATATAATATATATTTTATAATTCTAATATCTGTTTTTTTGACATGATAATGTTTGTTTTCAGTCATATTCATTATAATAAATAATGTAGAAATGATTTACTAATTATATACTATTTTATATTTTAGACTACTGTAAAGAAAAGAAAGATCTATACATTTTTTTATTTTAATAAATGTTTATCAAACTTTCATTTTATTCTAAGTGGACCGATAGTATGTTATAACTATAGGTTGAATAATATTCATTTAAACGTTATGTAAATAATTACGGTCTAATTGTTTATATATAGCGATATGTAAAAGTGAATATCATTTAGAACTAGCCTTTGTCATTTGAACAGATGGTTTTTCTAACATACATATATTTTCAAGCCTGACCTTGACCAAGCACTTAGAACGGTGTAAAACATGTTCATGTGGTCAGCTTAGAATTAAGCCCTATGTGTTATACGTTGGTGACGTCAATATATTCAAAGTACAGTTAGCTTGACATCTTAGGTTGTTTCAAACCCTTGATGGCTTGTATGTGTCATAGTATACTATTTTTTGGTGACGTCAATATATTCAAAGTACAGTAAGCTTGACATCTTAGCTAGAAAAAAAAAAACGCCTTCAGTTTAGAGTTAGAGGCGATTTCATTCGTTTTGTATACTTATTATAATAGTGAAACAATGACTGAAAGTAGGGTCCTTTTTAGGACGATTTAATTAGTGATTATACTAGCTATAGTACCCGTCATCTGGATGGAAATTAATGAAAAGACATAAAAAACGCAAATTAAAACGATTACTGGGTATATACTGTCATCTAATGGCTAGATATACAGATAGTTAGATAGATTGTAGATAGATCTCATTTACTACTTCATTTTTACAGACACTGACTGATAAATATAAACAGGCTTCCTTAGGTGTCAAGCAATCGTTTAGCGTTGAAGGAGAGGTAAGTTTTCAAACTTTTATATAATTCATGTATTTGAAAATATTTTCCTTTACAAATTATATTCATTAAATATATTTTCTCTGAATTTTTCAGGTATCTACTAAACGTCCTCACATGGAATACAGAGATTTTACTGTTAGAAAGTCTGCGAGTGAGAGAGTTAAAAAGTATAATGTGCCACCTACTGCATACAATATATCTTTTAATCCTAAACATATGGACTCACAAACATAATGAAAACTCTCAATGAGAACATTCAAAACATACTGGATGATACAACAATAGATACTTTAGATACTGCTGATCAGATGTAGATATACTTTGATAGTGCTATCTGCAATTCAAGGAAGAGTTTCTCACAGCCTGTGATATAGGTCCCTTCAGATACACGACAGTTGCTTCTGTATGCATGCTTCTATACAGAAGCAAATTTATTCCACCACGGTCGATAGCTCTCTCACCTAATGACAGATACTTTATGACCAAGAACTACGGTCAAGTAAGTATCCGGTGGTTAGATTATTTACAAAAATCTGAGGGGATTAAGATCCAACATGCACTGAATTATAAAGTAGACAGTTTCTGTATGGAACAAAACACGATCGATGAGTTTTACGGGTGCTATTATCATGGTTGTGATAAATGTTACTCTGACACAAAGAATGTAGTTTTAAAGAGACTCATGTGGTTTATATGAAATCATACAATTGAAAGACAAAAACAACTGGAAGCATTAGGATACAAACTAGTAACAAAATCGGAGCAAGAAATTAAGAAAATGAAGACTAATGACAAAGATAATATTGCGGAAGAGTTAATGTGACAAAACTTTTATACAATGTAAAAGGAGGAGAAAAAGACAAGTATAGAGATTTCATATCTCTATATCTATGGACTAAAAAAATATTGTGAATATTCTGTTGGACATCCAACAATTATAACTACAAAATTTTCTACTTTAAATAATTATTTTGGATTAATTAAATCTAAAGGTCTAGCTCCAAGAAAACTTTATCATCCAGTTTTACCATTTAGTTGTAATGGTAAACTAACATTTCCATTATGTAAATCATGTGTGGAATCCAGAACACTGCCACATGTGATCACAGTGATGACCAGAGATCTTTCATCGGTACCTGTGTCACTGAAGAAGTAAAAAAGGCAGTTGGATGTGGATACGAGGTAAAAAGCATTTTTGAGATTTATCATTTCCCTGTAAAATCTAGAGATCTCTTTAAAAACTACATTGATAAATTTCCTATAATAAAGCAAGAAAGTTCTGGATGACTCTCACACTGCATATCATCTGAGGCAAAACAATATTATGTTGATGAATACAAGGAAAATGAAGGAGTGCAACTGCCCCTTGAAAATCTTGTTTTTAACCAAGGAAAAAGTTCCAAAATTATGTCTTAATTCTTTTGGGGGACGTTGGGGTATGTCTGAGGACAAACCACAAATTGCCCATGTAACACCTGTTAAAGAATAACATTCATTAATGAATGATAACACCAAAATAATAACATATGTTACATTGATTAATCAAGAAGTAATAGCTCTTCATTGGAAGCATAAATATGAATATCTGCTCCAGACAGATCAAACCAACATCTTTCTGGTGGCTTTCACAACAGACCATGCTCCTCTGAAGGTATATAATACATTAGAGAAGTTAGGTTTGTCTGTATTGTCTACATTTCAGATGGATCTAATGATCCACCTTTAGGAGATTATTTTGGCAAGTTTACAGACGAACTAGATGGATGCTATATAACATCGTGTGTCAGTGGTGGTCCAAAAAATATGGGTACTTGCACTACGACGGAAAGTCATGCTGCAAGATCAGAGGGTTTACCCTCAATTTTATCAAAAAGTTTAACTTCTCATCAATGAAATGTATGTAACTGAAACATTCTGTCCTTTTCAGCATCCTATAACTGTTACTAATGATAAGAAGGTTTGTAGAATAACCTCCAGTTTACACCAAACGACACATCCTTCCAGACTTTAACACCTTTCCATATAGATACTGATTTTTCATCTTATGGAACTAACTCCTAACCCTGGTCTATGGACTGAAAAGAGAACATGTGCAGGACCTTGGGGGGTGGTTCCCAAGTGTGCTCAAATATGATCTATATGAGGTGAGTCTCATTTCATTTATTTCTCATTAGATTTCGAGATGGATAACATGCCTTTGATCTTACATCTGATCTAGCTGCTGGAGATTTTCACTTTAACTTGGTGAAACATTGAAATTTACATAATGAATTATGTTTTGGTAGTGCCTTACCCAACACAATAAATGTTCTAGAATATGCAGATTTCAGTCAACTTTAGAAATCGATCAGATATCTAAGAAGATATGAATATGTTAGAAATTTATTCGATACTCTCACAGAATTTGTGTATGAGAAAAAGTTTGGAGGCGTAGTTGCCAGTGATCAACTACCTGACCATGCAGAAAAACAGTTATAGATCATTAATCTGGATCCGAGTCATAAACCTGGTTGCCACTGGGTCTGTATTTATGTTGATCGAAATGAAAAAGGAGAATATTTTGATCCATTAGGCTACCTCCACATAATCTCAATATCAGAAAATTCATCAAGAAGAACTGTCGATCATGGATTTACAATTAAAAAGTACTGCAAGGATCATATTCGTCTGTGTATGGACAATATTGTATATGTTATGCTTATTATCATTGTCGATGTGTCAAAACAAAAATTACTATCTAA
This sequence comes from Limulus polyphemus, assembly GCF_000517525.1. Lineage (NCBI taxonomy): Eukaryota > Metazoa > Arthropoda > Merostomata > Xiphosura > Limulidae > Limulus > Limulus polyphemus. The sequence goes on along the minus strand of NW_013670941.1, from coordinate 21,883 downwards.
ATTTGGATCCCACATAGATAGTAAGTAATGATATGTTTGTTCATTATTTTGTTGTAAAATGTTTTCGTGTAAATACATCCTTAATAGATGTCTTTTTATGTAGATCAGATTGCAAAATCTTTATTGTGAGAAAATAAATAAATTATTAAAAAAGAATTATTATTTCCAGAATTTTTTATTATATTCATGTCACTGAAAATCGTTAGCCACTTGAATGAGTAAGTTTTAATAAAGATATAATCATTTTTAGGTCAAATTAATTATAATTGTATTCATTAACTAATACTGAAAAATTTTAAACAATACGTTTTAATTATTGTATCATTCTTTCTATGATGATTTAATTATAAATACGCAATCTGAGGGTCGCGAGTTCGAATCCCTCTCACACCAAACATGCTTGCCCTTTCAGCCATGGGGGCGTTATAATGTGACGGTCAATCGCACTATTCTTTGCTAAAAGAGTA
>NW_013670941.1:17662-21333 GCF_000517525.1 Limulus polyphemus | reverse complement strand
AGCTTTGCGCGAAATTCAAAAATAAAACAAATAAACAATTAGATATAATTAAATTAATTAATGTTAAGTGTCCTTTCTAGGATGAATTAGTTATAAATGAATTAGACCTAAGCTTCCTTTTCAGGACAATTTAATTAAAAATTAGTGATTAATTATAAACATGTTGAGACACGTTTTGTATGAGTCATGGCTGTCTCTACTTCATGGTACTATTATGTAATCATCCATTATGGCCGCCTGTCATGGCGGCCTAACAACGCCCCTGGTGGCAACTTTTCGAACTCTGACATTTTAGATGATATACCCCGAGATCGGTAAACATGTGGTGCCTCTCTGGTGGCAAAATTTCGGAACTATGACATCTTCATCATTGACAGTTCTTCCCTCCATGAGGCAGCCAATCAGCATGAAGCGGCATCCTTTGGCCAGTGAAGTGCAGGGATAACTACTTATGTCTGTGTATGACTAAAATAGTTTATCTAGCCTTGTCACTTTCGGTCTTTCGTGCCACGAGACTAATTAGGAGACTCGACTTGCAATCTGCAGGTTGCAGGTTCGAATCCCGTCACCGAATATGCCTTATCTTTCAGCCATGGTGGAGTTATAACGTGATGGTCAATTACACTATTTATTAAATTGAGCTGAATGCATAAAATGTTATTTAATACCAAATTTTTTATAGCAAAAAATCGTACGTCGACTGTTCTGAATTTTTTCTCTTGCAAAATGAAGTGTATCAGCTATACCAGTTCATTAACATTTTTGAATACTTTTTTTTCTGATACTGATGTAATAATTTAGTTGCATAAAGAGAAGTTACGGGTCATCGGTTTTAAGATACTTTGCTTTTCAATATATTGAAATTCAAAATAAATCAGTTGGCTGGTTGAGGTGAGTAGTTAATGGTTTAAAGAAACTTCAAGAAATTGAATTCGAAATGATTCAATTGGTTAAAGAAATTGTGATTTTCCAGAAATTGGCGTCTTGAGTCAACTCGGTAACTGTGCCAAGTAGTTACTTGTCTAGAAACTTTTTAGTTATGTTGAAATCTAAACTGAATCAGCTGGTTAGCTGAGCCAGTCTCTTACTGGAAGTATGAAACTGTGTATTACCGTTTCCCGATGTTCTTTAAGTCCATGATGAGCGTCTTATTAGTTTGTTATTGAGAATGATAATTTGGAATCGAAAATTAATTTTACTATGATGAAAATAACAAAAAATCTGCAGGTAATGTACAATTAAGACTAGTTATGAATGTGGACGTTATCGGTTATAACGTTGTTTTGATAAAAACCGACAAAATAAACTTTTACAGCTATTAAAACACTACCAGTTTATGATATTATTATACAAATAATTCTAAATGTTGCATGTGGGTTTCTTTTTATCTACATAGCTTAGATTCGAGATTATGCGGAAATATGAAAAGTTTGATAAATAATTAGGCAAATACCATGGTTAAGTGATTTATGCACGCTCTCTTTGGAAACAATTATATATCATGGTCACCAGTTTTCAAATGCAAAAGAAGACTATAGCCAAAAGTATTTGTTCAAAGCTAATGGTTTGAATCGTATAGACAAAATATCCCTTTTTTTATTGGAGGGTCGGGTGCGGCCTAGATATCAATGTGTAGGACTTCTTATCGAAGGGTCTAAAGGCCAATGTGATGCCTCTTTCAACTTATGACGCGTTTTCGAAAATACAATCAATCTCGTTATCGTTTTCAAAGAGACTGGAAAAAATCCTTTTTGACGGCGGGTGTTGTTGGTTAGTTGCCTTCCCTCTGGTCAGTAATTTAAAATAAGGGACGACTATGCCTGAGTCCTAGGGATGTCTGACACGGTTATTTAGCTCAAGTGCATATAAATTATTATTCATGTTGAAAATTCTTATTCCTTTGTTAAACAATATGAACACACAGGGTTAAGTGTGTTATATTAAAATGATTTTAAATATGCAAATCATGAACACCAATGTCAATGTCAAAAGGCCTTAGGCAACAGTAGGCAAAATAGTCAAGAAGAATTTCCACTTGGAAAAGCGACACAAGCCAGATGTACACAAGCTGCTTCCACAACATATCAGTTCAACCGTCGCACACCTCAAACATCTGGAGAAATCAACGAATATTATTGCTGTTCCATATGAAGGCATACCGGTAAAGTCGCTGGACGCAGTGCCAATGGATTTCTGTATGACTGGTATATTGAAATGGGTGCTGCGAAACTGTGTCTTCGTATATACTAGATGGATTGGAAAACTGCAGGGACGAGGAGTATGCTTTGAAAGTTATAACCTCACGACAGGGCTGTTTTGCAATGGAACTACGCTGCAGTATTGTTGTCAAGATGCACAGTCACCAGGTAGAGCATTTATTGAACATTGCGACATTAAGCTTAACGACTTGGTGAGACTTCTAAATCGTTTTAATATAACGTACTCAACATCTGTTTATCTTCAAATCTGTACCTAAGAAACAAAATATTCTCGTCAACATAACAAATAATCAAATAAGCCAACTACACTTCTTAATTTAAATAGCAAGAATATTATTACACATTTTTCAAATTGCATATTTTATAGACCAATTAAGCATTTGTTCGTGTTATGTATAAATTATGTAAATTAAATCTATAAACTTAACAGACAACTCTATATCAACTTCGCGTCACAGGGACTGTGTAAAAAGAATGCCAAAGCCTTTTTTCTCTTAATTTATATGACTGTATCATGTATTATTTAAGAGTAGAAGTATGTAGTGACTTAACATTACCGAGCAAGTGGTGATAAAGTAGATTAAATTACCATGTGAACAAACAAACCCCGTCGCTAGTGTATACTGGTAAATGCATTTGGTGATTGTAGAATCTTGTATAATTTTTAAAACCGATTTTATAAATATATCATACAGAAAAAATTTATAAAAATACATACTAAATTTCGTTTCGTTTTTTCAAGTAATTTCTTTATTTTGTTCCGACATCTACTATATAACGCTTCGACACGCTTGAATACTTATACATTTTTCAAAGAAACTTGAAATTTTCCTCTGTGTTTCTAAAGTTTTATGTCGTAAATTATTTGCAACTGTTACAGAAAAAGAGCATTCATAAAAACACAAAAAAATATTTTCCTGAACCTTCCTCTACAAGTGATTAAAATCGTTCTGAAAATAGTAATTTGCCTTTCCCAAGGATACAGTCACTTTTGAAAGGTTTGAATTATTTTCATTACACAACATCTTTCAGTATTCAGTTTCAATCATCAGCAGACTTAAGTATAAAGTAAATATTCTTTCTGTATATTAATGTCTTTAATTTTTCATAATGTCTAACGTAACACGAAATTTATATGTTGAAAGTGAAACATAAGAGGTAACAAGCCTTACCTCCCGATAACAAAGGAATGCCATTAGTTAGATTACCTTTAGGTATATTTGTGAAAATTATTTTTGTATTTGCGAAAGTTTAGCATTCGTGTTTTGTACATTCTTTTGGGTGTTCAGATAATTTTTCAAATCATTATCATTATCATACTTTGCAACCATCGCAGGAAGTTTTCACAGATAGTAAAAGAATTTTAAAGATACTGTAACGAATTTGTTATTATATATTTATTTTAATATCGACGTTTGTTTAGATTAAATTTATATTTAGAAACATACATAG
>NW_013670941.1:12498-16734 GCF_000517525.1 Limulus polyphemus | reverse complement strand
ACTAAATTTAAAGTATCATTTAGCTCGGTTTCAGACCATTTGAAATTCTAATACGTTACCCAGATAATTGTTATTCAATTTCGTCATTTTTATAATTATGAGGTTTAAAATTATTTTTAAGGTAAAAATAATTGGCCAAGCCAGAAGGAAATGTATGTATGTATGTTTTCATGTCTCATTACTTAAAAATAATTTCAATTTATGTCCTTATTATCAATGATAATACATTATTAATATTTCAAGAGTTTCTTTTACTAGTTTTATAAATCAGTTTGTTTCTTTGTTTTTCTTGTTAAGGCACAAAGCTACACAATAGGCAATCTGTGCTCTGCCCTTTGAAACTTAAGACTCACAGCTGAATCACTAGAGCGCCTAGTATATCATTATGAAATAAAATATCATTAAAATAATTAGTATATTCCAAAACATGTTTATTCTTCTATTTTATTATTCTTGTATCTATCGTGGTTTCCTGAATACTTTTTTACATGAATTTAATGTTTAATCACACGTTAACTCCAGAGAATTTCAAGAGAATACTCGTTACACTGATCATAAAACGTAATTTTGTATAAAACAGTTGAGTAGTTATTTCGCGGAACAAAAATACAGTTAGTAAATGTTCAGTTCAGTTTAAATGCCTTTTGTACTAACTTATGTTAGATATTGCTTGTTATAATAGCACTGAATAACAGAACATATTCCATATATTTACTGCTAGACATAAGACAGGGTGACAAAAACATTCAATAGTTAGACAGATATCTGCAGAGTTACGTGTGTGGAAAGGCTGATAGAAATGTTTGTTTTTTGAATTTCGCGCTAGTCGTCCCTAATTTAGCAGTGTAAGAGGGAAGGCAGCTAGTCATCATCACCCACCGCCAACTGTTGGGCTACTCTTTTACCAACGAATAGTGGGATTGCCCGTCACATTATAACGCCACCACGGCTGAAAGGGCAAGCATGTTTGGTGTGACGGAGATTCGAACCCGCGACCCGCAGACTGTGAGTTGAGTGCCTTAACCACCTGGCCATGCCGGGCCTGATGGAAATGTAAAGCTAGTTGAATAAGCTTTCTTTGCACTGTGTTGTGATTGGCTTTCTTTAGCTACTTATAAAACATGCAGTTAATAAGTGTTTATAAATTTTCCTTGATATCACATATACTTTATGAGCACCTGCTGAATTAGTAAAATCCTGAATCTATTGGATATTCACAGTTAAGACATAATTATTCTATTAACATTTATTTTAGAGGTGGAGGTGCTATTTCTCGCGTAAGCCTAAAGTCGAAAATAATCGTAGCGAATTATAAAAAACAAAGACAAAAAATATTAGGTTGAATACTACAAACAAAAGATAGGATTAAAATTTTTGCAAGGTGGCACTTCAAACAATACGAAAATAGCAAGTTTATCTATCAACCTAATATGAAAGATTTTAGGAAAATATATAAAGGGTTTTTGAAGACAACAATATCCAGTGCAAAATCCAATCCAACAGAATTATGATTTGACCATAAAATTATATTGATGCAAGATCTTTTTTTTTTCACTTTACTTTAGTTTTCAATCATTGAGAGTTTATTTAAAATTTCAATTGATCGTTAGGCTGAATTCAATTTCCTTTTTTCTATCAACCCTAAAACTACTGTATTGTCTTTATGCTGTTCACTACTAGTGATTTTCACATATTGCATCATATTCAGTAATTGTTATTTGTGTTACAACTACTGCTGCAAACTGTTGGGTAATATTGCTTATTTTCTATGTAAAATACATAGGAGACCCGACAATAATTAGTGGGATTAGCTGCGACATTGATAGCTTTGATAGCTGTATGATTCATTTGAAATTGTACAACAATGTTTGAAATCCGATAAAGATGGGAATACGTGAGAAGTTCTGCTTTCGAATCGTAAACACATACCTTAGGTAAATGTGATTGTAGTATACAACTTTAGTGTTAGTCCAATGTTATCAAAACTCATCCCGATTATTAAAATATGTAATTCAATACCAAATTTAGGGTCCATTTTTGTGCAATCCTCTTAAGTGTTTTCGTGAAATACTCGGGTTGCCTGAAGTGTAAAAGTATGTAAAATAAATTATTGGTTATAATAACTGCCTCATACAAATAATAAATAATGAAAACTGATATATATTACAATAGCTGTCTCGTTGATTTGTGAAAGCAAAACAGCAGGTGTGTTGAAATCCTATGGAATTTTGTCTGCCTAAAGTAATACTATCCTTAGTAATGATAACATCTTCGGCCCATAGAAACACTGTAAAAAGTATGTAAGTGCATGATATTTAAATAAACGTCCTTTTCAGGACCATAATTGTAAAAAAAGTATGATTACATGTAGAAACTAAAACTATAGTTCAATGCGTTAAAACAAAATCGATTGTCTTGTTAAATATCAATAAAAATGGTATAATAAAAATTTTCAGCAGGAAGTTAACTGTGTTAGCTATTGTCCTATAGAAACATAAGTAAATGAAAAATATGATGAGACATGCTGACCTACAGAAGTATAAAGACGTCTTTGTAAAATTTACGCAATTAAATATAAGTTGAAATCTGTATGCAATCTTTTTAAATACTATCCGCCTTTCAAAGACCATCCGCCTATAGTAACACTATCCACCTTTGTAAAATTAGTGTTCGTTGAAACTATGCAGTAGCATATGTAAAATGAATTATTTTGTTAAGAACAAAAAAATCATAGTTATATGGATGGTATAAAGACAAACTAGTGAAACAGTAAGATTGTCATAAGTTTGCATGTTAAATAAGTGTCCTTTTCAGGGCAATAAGTGATTTACATATAAATGGTCAGGAAATATAAAAAAGTATGATTAAATATAGAACTAATGAATTGAAGTGTTTTGTACACAAAGCGGCTGTATTGCTTTTCGATCATAATTAAATATAGTCATTGATTACATGTTGAGACGCATTGAGAAAGACCATTTGCCTTTGTAAAACATACATAATCCACCTAACGTCTATAGAAATCTTAGTAACAACATCCAGCTATAGTAACAGTCTCCCAAAACTTTGATAGCACAATCCACCTATAGAACCTTAGTAATACAATTCGCCTAGTAGCATCATCTGGCTATAGTAACACTATCCGCCTACAGAAACACCATCCACCTTTAACCATGGGTTAAAACTATAGAGTAACATGTGTAAAATGAAATAAATTTTCAAGAACTCTAAAAATCATAGTTATATGGATATCACAAATTCAACTAGTGAAATAGCAAGACTGTCTTTAAAAGTTGAAGTCATCGTCTCTGACATCATCATTTCTACCCCTACCCCTGAGATCTACACATTTGTGTCGCCCCCTGGCGGCGTGACTTGCAAATGGGGATAACTACTTTTATCACTATTAATGGGGCCCGGCATGGCCAGGTGGTTAGGACGCTCGACTCGCAATCTGCGGGTCGCGGGTTCGCATCCCCGTCCCACCAAACATGCTCGCCCTTTCAGCTGTGGGGGCGTTATAATGTGACGGTCAATCCCACTATTCGTTGGTAACCCAAGAGTTGGCGGTGGGTGGTGATGACTAGCTGCCTTCCCTCTAGTCTTACACTGCTAAATTAGGACGGCTAGCGCAGATAGCCCTCGTGTAGATTTGCGCGAAATTCAAAACAAACAAATACTATTAATGGAAACTAGATGATATATTATTGGTATTACTATCATATAAATCAATTAAAAAGATGGGGATTATGTTAGTCTATTCTTAATGATAACGCAGTATATAAATTATATCGACAGAAAATAATTCATTAGAAAATATAGGGAAAGAAAATGATTAACAACCTAATAATTAGGTCTAAACAAAAATGCAACATCAAAAATGGGAAGAAACCCTACTTACTTTTTATATATATTTAAAAGATACCAATTTCTAAAATGATATCTGGTAAGAAGGAACAAATATTGAGCAAAAATAAATTTTAAAAAACACCAGAAATAGTAGTTTCAGAATGTATTTTGGAAAGGGGAGGAAACCCGCTTTACCATATTAATGATCTACGAAGCCAAGAATTTGTTTTTTTATAAAAGACGAGCTTGTAAAAAAATTATTTGGGTAATCAATGTTTTCCTGGAACAAAGCACATAGAGTGGTTGTTCTTCTGTTAGATTTTGCAGAATATTTTTCAGAAACTTTTAAGTAAAATCATATATATATATATATATATATATATATAT
>NW_013670941.1:5493-12404 GCF_000517525.1 Limulus polyphemus | reverse complement strand
GTTTACTTGCAGACAGATATATCTCCTTTCTCTTTATTTGTTTGATTTAATGTTGAAAATTATATTATTATTATTATTAAAACAACTTAAGCATACGACGATAAGAAAGTAGTAGAACTCAATATGTAAGTGATATTATGTGTTAGATCGATAAATTCTGGCCTATTTGAAAAACAATTACGCGGTCAGACAAACAAACTCATATAGACGTATATTTATTTAATAAAACCATACGTACTTAGTTTTATTTAATAAACTAAACGCAAAGTAAACAATAAAGTAAAGTAATGGTATTTATAATAGTATACAGCGTATGAAACAATTATGAGCGTTTAATGTATGACACGGTTTTACGAGCTGAAATAAAGAAACTTGGCCTGGCATCGTCTGGTGGTTAGGGCGCTCGACTCACAATCTGAGAGTCGTGGGTTCGAATACCCGTCACACTGAACATGCTCGCCCTTTGAGCCGTGGGGTAGCCATACTGTGACGGTCAATACCACTATTCGTTGGTAAAAGAGTAGCCCAAGAGTTGGCGGTGGGTAGTTTTGACTAGCTACATTCCCTCTAGTCTATCTCTGCTAAATTAGGGACGGCTAGCGCAGATAGCTCTCGTTTAGTTTTGCGCAAAATTCAAACCAAACAAAGAAACTCTCAAAAAAACGAAGATCAAACCCCGTAGTAAAGAAAAAAGTACCTAAGAGGTGTTTATAGCAATCTATGGAACGAACGGAAACTAAATTATTGCAGAGTAAAGTAAATGTAAAGTTGTAATGATAACAAACTTAGCTTAATATGCAGAAACATCTGAATGTGTGTTCACAAAATGATAATCATAGGGTTTGAACGAGCTGCGTATTCGTATTTTAGACCTAAATAAGTCGAAAAAGTCAATATAAATTGTATTTAGTGTAATGTTCGTTCTTTTTAGGAAATTACACACGGGTTAAATGTCGCTTGTGTGAAATACTTTGCAAATAAAAGAACTAAAGTTGAAATAAACCCCAGTTGAAGACAGTTGTCACGTAATGATAACGACATTGCGCCATCGGGTACCATACTCGTTATATTAAAAGTTTGACTAAGCGAAAAACAGGTAAGGTGATACTGAACTGAAAAGCCAATATGCAACCCGCACTCCTCGGACAAAGGCATTTCTAACGACATGAGATTTGTAGCGTTTAATCGAGAAATTTGCGAGAATAGTTTCGGACAGACAAACGCAAGCGTATTGTTTATATAGATTAATTGGCTGTGGTTCTTACCAACCCAGAAGAGTATTATCAATGGTTGTGGTTCACACTGTTAGTATTACAGAATAATATTATAAATGGCTGTGATTCATACTGTTAGTAGGGCAGAATAATATTATTAATGCTGTGGTTCAAACCTCTTAGCAGCTCAGCAGAATATTAGTAATGGCAGTTGTTCAAACCCTTTAGTAGTGCAGAATGATATTAGTAAAACTTTGAATAAAAAGTGACTTATTGTGAAATTAATTATTCTAAACTTTGGCTTTCATGCAGTCTGCAATGATCCAGAATACAAAACGGGTTGTAATAAACGTACACTGTAAATTGTTATTACCTGCATTAATCTACATTAATAGGTTCAACACCAATATATATGTCATTACAAGTTGTATACATTGATACTTTAAACACCTACTCCCGAGTCTCTATAAGTTAACGAAACAATAAGGGATAGTATAGGAATTGTGATTTTCAACCGTAACCTTATGGCACCTTATACACACATAGGTTAATCAGTCAGGTCAGAGTCATCTAGAGTTGAGGTATAGCCGACTCTAAAGGTAACCAGTCGTCAGTGCTCGCTATCACAAAGACATTGGCTCTTTTATTTGAATAAAAGGGTTTACTATCACTTTTATAACGCACTTGCAGCTAAAAGTCTCAAACTTTGAATTTTTCAATCTGCAGCTCAGCACGCTAACCACTAGGCCACATCTAGCCTTTACTATTTACTTATACCTGTAAGAAATCGTATAGTTGAAATTGAAGTGGTGCCTAATGTGAGTTTTATGAATTAATAATAAGTCTCATTTAATGCCTCGAAGTTGTAAAAATAAGTACAGTTACAAATTAATTAGCCAATCAATTATAAAGTTATAATATGTGGCCAATTAATGAACATTTTTGATTTGATACCACCTGGTGGTTGAGACGTGGCTGTAAATCTTATAAATAAAAGTCATTTTCTGTGTATCTGTCTGTCTGTGTGTGTGAAACTCCAATCTCGTCCAAACTATTGAGCCAATTACCACCAAATTTGGCACATAGACCTAACTGGACCTCTTGGTGAACATGAGGTATTTGGTTTTTGGTACCAAAATGTGAATCTGTGCATGCATAGAACTATCTCCTTAATCTTTTTATCTAAGAAACTCAAACGTTGTAGAATGAAAGAAAGCTCACTCCCCTAGGGTGAAGATATGCTATAGTGTGATCCCCAAAGACGTAACTGCGCATGCTCAGAACTAACTTTTAACACTTTTACTGGTCGACCTGAAAATTGACAGGCAGATGGCTTTTGACCCAGGTCAGTCGTAATGTAATCATATTAGAACCGAACCCCCAAAGCACGAATCTGCGCATGCGTAGAACCATATCCTTAATCCTTTGACAAATGAAACTATCTTTTTCACTTCAAAACAGCATATATATACATCCTCCTTTACAATCCAGAATTTTCCATTTCTTTTCCCTACAGATCACTCCCAAAATGCCAAAATATAAGAAGTCCAGCCTCTCCAAGCACAAGACATTCACAAAGAGAGTGACACTGTGGCGAGCAAACCAAACACTGGAGCAGTGGAAGTCTCAAAAACAAAGAAGCAAGGAATACACTGCAGCTGCCAGGGTTGGGGAAACACCTGAGGTGCGGGAATCTCGACAACTCAGAAACCGAATGTCCACTGCAGCAGCAAGGGCTGAGGAAACACCTGAACACTGTCGATCTCGACAACTCAGAAACCGAAGGTCCACTGCAGCAACCAGAGCCAATGAAGCACCACAACAAACAAGGGAGTGCTAGAGGCAAGACCAACATGCTATTGCTGCGAGAACAAGAAGAAATATCCCTGAATGGAACAGAGCTACTTTAAGTTACCAACCTGAGATAGATTACCAGTCCAGGGTATCAATCGGTTCTATGTCAGTTACTTTACAAAAATGTGATGCTAAATAGTGGAAATGAGAATCCAAGGTAATGTGCTGTAGTGATGGAAACCTTATGGAGACCTCTCCTGAGCCACTGGCCAACACCAGGAAGTACAATTCTTGCTTTCAAATGCCTTCTTTTGGTGCATTACAGGAGATGGTGGAGCCAGGATTTATGCCCACCTTCAAAGTTCAAGGCCAAGTCTATCATTTAACTGGATCCACTCAGCCACTGCACTGCCTGGTGAAGAGCTGAAGTTTGTCCAGATTTACTTAATGGAAGATGAAGGTCAGTAAAGCAACCAACAATGGAGATATTGTCCTCTCCCTCCAAGGAATGTTCCACAACACAATTCATTAATCAGAAGTTTCAAACATTTAGCTCAACAAGTTACCTCCAATGATTACCAGGTTGTAATAAGTCCCTAGGGGGGAACATATACGGATATTCAATACCCCAACCTGTGATGAAGTCGCTGTTCTTATGATGGGTGAAGAGCATGGTAAGAGAGACATTGTTCTTCGATACCAAGACAACATCATCAAACGAATTCCTGAAATAAATATAACCTACAATATCCCATTATCTTGTGACAAGGTCAAGATGGGTACCACTTCCAGATTCCGAAAATTATCACAGCAACAGGCCAAGCCCATCTTAACAAAACTGTCTCCTCCAAGGACTTCTATTACTTTATGATCATGGACAGAGAAGGAGGAAACCACATCTTAAGGTGCACCAACATTTTTAACCAGTATGTTGTGGATGGGTACGACAAAACTGAGAGTGAGTGCCTTCATTACATTCAACTCAACCAAAAACGCCTGCATGTAGAACAGTATGTTCTTCTCAGGGATACTGTCAATGCCGATGGAGGTGTAAACATTCAGAATCTGGGGAGATTGGTTATTTTGCCTTCATCCTTCACATGTGGACCAAGATACGTGCATGAGAGGGCTCAAGATGCTATGACCTATACCATGCAATATGGCAGGCCCGATCTCTTCATTACCGTCATTTACAATCCAAAATGGAAGGAGATCAAAACCAAAAGCCAACAGAGATACATGACATCATTGCCAGGGTGTTTGAGCTGAAAATCAATAAACTGATGAGGTTGATCACTACAAAGGATGGTGGTGTCTATGGGAAAATAAGGTGCAACTTGCATGCCGTTGGGTGGCAAAAACGTGGCCTTCCTCGTGCCCACATCTTGGTATGGTTGAGGGAAAAGATTCATGCAAGTGAGATTAACACATTTACCAATGCTGAGATACATGATCCTGAGAAAGACCCTGGCCTATTTGATGTGGTCTACAAGCAAATGGTTCATGGCCCATGTGAGGAGCTCAATCCAAATTCAATCTGTATACAAGACTGCAAGTGCACCAAGAAATATCTCAGGATATGATGGCTTTTCTCTATATCGTCGATTTTGAAACAATGCTCAGACTTGGCACTAACTCTGAAATGAAAGTTGACAACTGGTAGATCGTTGCTTGCTGCCCTGTGTTGTGCAAGATCCTTGAGGACTACATCAAATGTGCAATTCCGTGAAATCCATCAAATATTTTCGCAAATATATCAACCAAGGATCTGACATGGCTATTTTTGCCTTGCAAAGAGAGGGGGAAGTGTGGATGAAGTTCAGCTTTTTATCATGTACTAAAGTGACCCATTTGCTGACAATTTGCTCTATTATGAAATTCCTTCCTACTACACTTGGACTGCTCAAAACAAATGGAAGTGACGTGTTCATGATGGTGAAGCTGATGCCTTAGGAAGAGTCTACACAGTTCATCCCAACAACTAGGAGTGCTACTTTCTGTGAATGCTTTTCCATGTTGTCAAAGGGACAAAATCATTATAACACCTCAGCTCAGTAGACGGAGTTGTCTGTCAAACATACAGAGAAGCTTGCCATCTTCGTGGAATCCCTAAAGATGATCGACACCTTGATGAAACTATAACAGAGGCTACTGTTAGTCAGTCCCCTTCTCAATTTAAATTGCTCTTCTGCATTATTATTCAAATTTGCAGCCTATCCAACCCCATGGGGCTCTGGCAGAAATACAAGGAAGGCATGAGTAAGGACATCCTCCACAGAACTCAGAGAGAAAATTCCAATCTCTGGGTGAACTTTTCTGATATCATCTTTAACCAGGTTCTCATCCTCATTGAAGACAAACTTCTCGCCATTGGTGGGAAAGACCTCAAGTCTATGGGACAACCAGAATGCCCTTGCTCAAGAGATCCTATGTGAAATTTTCTATGATGTTTTGAAACTTCTTGACTTTATTGAGGAAAATGCCCCAAAGCAGATGGATGAACAGAGAGAAGTCTACACTAAACCCTTGGAAGACACTGAGTTTAAAAAATGGAGGCATGTTTTTCCTTGATGACCCGGTGGCACTGGAAAAACATTTTTTCTGAACCTGCTCCTGGCTAAAGCTCATCAAGGGGAAAAATTGCTTTAGCTGTGGCATCATCAAGAGTTCCGTGTTTGCAATATTTCAAAGAGGAATGACTTTGCACAACTCCTGGTTGATTGTGAATTAATAATGTGGAATAAATGCACCATGTCTCACAAGGGAACATTTAAGGCTGTCATTACAACCTTCCAAAACGTTCGGGGCAATGCCAGGATTATGGGTTGTGTGACTTTTCTCATGGCTGGTAACTTCCAACAGACCTTACCTGTTGTACCTCGAGGAACCAAAACTTATGAGTTGAATGACTGCATCAAGTCATCATTTCTTTGGAGACATGTTTTCAAACTGAAGCTAACTACAAATATGCGAGTGTATCTCCATGGAGAGGAACTGGAGCAAAGGGTGTTCCCAAATATGCAACAACATTTCTAAGACATTATTTTACAATGTCCATTAAAAAGACTCAATGACAGTCTTTAAAGGTGGTTGGACTAAATTGGACAACTCCTTGCTTTTCTCATGGGCAGGTTTATGTTGGATGCTCTCGTGTAGGCAATGAAAAACATTTACATTACTTTGTACCAGAAGGCAAGACCAGGAACATTGTTTACAAAGAGGCTCTTTGATGTAGTAGTTATTTCATTTTTAGTATTAGTGTTTGTGTATGTGTGTGTATTATGTCATGTTTTTAGGAAAATAAAAGTTTTGAAATAAATATGTTTTGTACTCATTTCCTTTTCGTTGTTATTTCTCAGTTTTCCCCCAAGCAACGCCGGGTACGTCTGCTAGTTAGGAAATAAATGTATCAAATTTTAGAATGCCTGGACGATTTTTATTCTACCACAGATACCCAAAAAATAATCTGGTAAAGCATGGTAAATTTAAATATTATTTATATATAATAATTCGATGAGGCTTGTTGTCCTCAAGAAACCACTCGATAACCTCAGATCAGAATGTAATATTGTGACACGTGATGAGTTTCTCGAATGATCGTGGAAGTCCGAATGTGTTCGAGATGCCCTCTCCATTAGCATATAAGCCTGGCAGAAAAAGCCAGTGGAGACGATAAATGAATGAAGAGAGAGCAGTAGTTACTTTGAGTTCCGTGTAATTTATGATTCTGTTAGTTGCAAGCTAGTGAGCCGTAAAGTGCGTGTTTTGCACTCGTCGAGAGTGAAATTATCGAAATTGTGAATCGCTGTGATTTACAGCGTGTAAGTTGTTAAGTTTAAAGTAACGAGAAACGTACTGATTGTGGAACTTCTGTGTACTAAAAGTTTGTATCGAGGAAGAATA
>NW_013670941.1:0-5102 GCF_000517525.1 Limulus polyphemus | reverse complement strand
AAGATCCTCGGAAACAATTCCTACCGGAAACAAACAAATAAGCAGATACGTAACAATATACACAGGGTATCAGTTTTTATACTAGAATAAAACATAATGCTAAAAAATCCGTGTTTTCTAGCAATGTTGAAGCTAAGTAATATAATTTTTCTAAGTTGTTTGCAGACTTAGGTCTACTAATGCAGAGGACTGGCTATAAGTTAACTTTCGCCCAAGGCAAAAGTTAAAGCTACGTTTCTACTCACACAGGAGCTCTCAAGAAGTTGACGTCTATTTTGCCTACTCTTAACGAATGGTCTGCTAATGGTGAATCTCAATACGGCTAAGCTTTTCTGTAAATAATCTATCTTTTATATCGTTCTTGTCGCTTTCGTTTATTGATGTAATTTGTAATTACAAATTTTGTACAGTGTCAACGCTAGAAACGCTATGAGCTACAGTTGCATTAAATCACCGTCATTCAACTGTTGAATAATAATTTTGGTTTTGGCAATAAGCTTCAAAAATAATTATAAAAATTTTATAAAACCGCTGTTTTCTTGATGTTCTATAAAGATTGCATACATTTAGCTAAGTATAACTAAAACTATGAATACCAAAAAATTAAATGTAAACAGTTTTCTATTTAAATCACCAGCTACTGTCACCCATGAAAAGTGGGAGTCAAATAATAGTTCTTAATATAAAAATCTAGAATATATACTTCGATACTATTTAAGTTTTTAAAGATATTTAATTTGATAGTTAAGATTAGCTTGGTTTCCACGAAAACAAACCTGCAACAGGTAAAAGAGGAAGTAATAAAACGTAAGCTTAGGAAGCAATGATTTTCTCTTGATAATATTTAGTTGGTTATTAATATTATCAGAAGAGCTCAGAATAATGAATTTTGTTGTTGATGTCACAAAGTAACTGCACCTTCAATTGGATTAAATTAAAATATTATAATCATTGTCGAAAGTCGAGATTTTACTGTAAAATTGCCACTTCTTCATTAGTGAAATCCCGTAAGAAACCTATGTATTATGTTGTATGCGTAAAGTTATATATATATATTTAATTATCAAACAGACCTTTACAGCTGCATAAATTAAAAAGATCACCAGGGCTATAATGTGGGATATAAGATGTGCCCTGGGATTTGTAGGTGACTGTAGAAGAAAAACCCACATTACGGTGGGGATATCCCGTCTACCAGTCTTAACCTCCACTTGTGTCGCTAAAGTTTCGTCGGAACGAAGTTACGGGAAGTTAATTAACAAACGGAGACGTAACAGTATTCATTTCTAACTAATCAACAAAGAAATTCTTCGGTACTTAAGTTGAAATTTCTTGCTATTTCACATGTTTTGTGAATACAATATATTGTGAATGACTTTAGTAAATTGGAGCGGACGTGACCCAGTGGTTAACGGATAGAAGGGTTCAGGGTTAGACACGCGGTGCCACAGAACACGCTATGCACTTTTACAGTTGTCGTTCTAGTTGAAAATACGGATGTTTTTTTATTTAATTTTTCACGTAATTTGGTTTTCTTGTTACAGAGAATCTCTTTCAAGACTAAGTTTTTTCCTCCTATGAAAACTAACCAAGGTATAAAGAACTGCGTTTTCTATTTTCGTCTTTACAAAATCCAGGACTATATTTATTATAAATTAAAGTCTAGATTATAATAAAAAAAATTTTTTTATCTTTTTTGTATAATACTGTAATAATGTTATTATATACATTTTGTGGTAGTAAGTATCCATGTAATTTGTGTAAAAGAGAAAATTTATTTTGTTTCCCCATTTTATACGTCGTGGAAATTTTACTACAAATATAATTGTTATTCATTTTCGTGTTTTTAGTGCCCTCATAGAAGGCTAACTATATTTGAATAATTCTAATGAAGACTAGCTCTTATGTACAAATTCAAATGGATAAGTTCGTCCGTAGGACTTTTTATCAGGATAAGAAAGAGTCTGAATTGATATAACAAAGATTTGTAAAATATTATTTCTGCTGATTAATGTAAAATTCCATCCAGAACGCGAGTGTTTTATCTCTTTTCTTCGAACACATGAATCACAAATGCAGAGTCTAGAGTTGGCTCAACATGCATCTATCGTCATGACAACAATTGATGAAGGAATTCGTTCCCGAGATAAAATCGACTATTTAAGTGATTACCTTAAACTTATATTAAAGTTTTCTTCATTACCCATTCAAGCCGTCTCCAACCATTATTAGTCTCAAAGTGGGTTCCTCGTCATCGAAGTTAAACGTGTAGAGATTATAGGCATATCATTAGTTACCCTAGCACTTCATGATGCCGCCACGAGGGGGGGGGGGGGGAAGATAGGGGTGATGTCATCAGTGATGACGAGGTCATAGTTCCAATTACTGCTGACAGGGGCGCGTTGCTAGGTCGCCATGTTGTCCTAGATTGTTGCCAGATGGCACTACATGTATATCGCTATCAAACATACAACGTCATAGTACCATTGTTTGCTACCAGAGGGCGTGTTGCTAGGCCACCACAATGAGTGATTATTTAATGGTGCCATGGTATAGAGGGTGACTCATACATGTCTCAACAAGAATTTGTTAATTAAATCGTCCTAAAAACGATGCTTAACACTAATTGATTAATTCATTAAATCATTTATAATCAAATTGTTATAAAAAAAGGGCATTTAAGACTAATGCAATTAATTCGTCCTAAAAAGGATGATATAATAGTTAAAACTTATTGTTTAAATATTTTCAGTACTAATTCATTAATACATTTATAATTGATTCATCCTAAAAAGGACGATACAATAATCAAAACTTATTGTTTAAAGATTTTCAATACTAAAGCATTAGTTAATTAATACAATACAATTATATTTAATTCGATCTAAAAAGGGTGATACAATAATCAAAACTTAATGAAGTATTATTCAATGACATGAAATATTATTTATGGTAACATGATCACAACATACATTTTTGTCACGCACACAATATATGTCTGTAGGTTTAAGTCGACCTAACAAGGGCGATATTATGTAATATATAAAACTTATACTTTATACACCAATATCTTTAATAAAACGTTTATTATGTAATAATTAGGACTTTTATTGGTCTGCGACAAAATATTTTACACATGTTGCACGAGATTTCCATATGTTATATCATTATTTTATCGACTGTCCGTAAGATTGTACACAAGTCATCAACGTCTAGATTTAATTGTGTTAAAATTCATTATCTCTAATAAAAATAATAAATGAGTGACTTACTACTTATCCATCCGTTATCTTATAGGCATTTCCAGATGTATGAAATACATATCTTCTTTCAATGTTCTGTAGGACAATGTTTCACAAATCATACATAACCAATAATCGCCCTATGTTACTATTCAAAATACCAGAACTTTCGGACTGTCTAAGGCACTATCACGAAACACACATATAATAAATACTCTATACGTTGTTTTACTATTACAATAACTACACAAAAACTAACGAACCCGAATTGATGTCAATTTAGTTAAACTTTGATACCGTTTAACTTTACCTCACACACGGTTATTGTAAGAAAGGATTGTGACAGCACTTTGGTCATATTGATGTCACCAACACACAGTTTACCAAGTGTGACTCATTCAAAGGTCAGTTCAGAATTGACCAAGTATATGTGGTTTGCGAAGTAAGTATTGTGTTGCAATGTAGAAGTAGAGCAGAGTTCGAAGAAATAAAAGTAAAGCGTGGTCACAGTCCGAAATGATCCAAGCACCATACTTTATAAACCAAGTTATACATCCTTAAAAAAACACCGGTTACTATAATCACTATATAAATTTAATAAGAAACTCTAAATAATATTCACTTTACAAATCGCTAATCGTATTCAATTATAGACCGTAATTTATCTATATATATTTAATAACGTACACCATACTTTAAATAGTTTTACAGAAGTCACCAATGTAAGTAAAATCTCGGACTTACTTGTTAACAAAACTTCAAAATACACTGAGATATTATTTATAAAAACTTCTTAGTATATAAAATACTGACTTGCACCTCAATATAATAATACCTGCCATATATTCATGTTCAAGTAGATTACCATAAATGAAACATAAGGGTCAGGTAATCAAAGTTTTCTTTATTTTAGAATCTGTATAAAACATCTGAAACTAAATCCGTCGTGCACTTTACTTACAGCTTACAATCTGACCTTCAATATGCAAGTGAAGACTTGTAAAGTGTCACACATACTGAAACATTAGGAAATATTCAAATGTTTACTTATATGATGGTGTAAATAAAACGAATCCATTAGACATAAACAGACAGGAAACGTGCCAAAAACAACAAGTATTTCGATCGTTTATACAAAACGGACAAACAATCTAGAAATTCGATTTCAAGTTTTTTATGATAAAAAATAATACTGTTGCGTCATCGAGATCATGTGATTCTCACGCTCTCTACTTTCTAGAATTATCCTGTACTTTAGCGAATGTTCTAGTTCTTACTAGATATATGGTAGTCGGGTATATAAAAGAGGGGGACAACGTGACAAGGTAATGTCTGTGTAGATAGTGAGTAATTGAACTGCAGTCAGAAGTATTATTGACGTTCGTTGTTATAGCGTTTGTTTAGCGCGATTGTTGAAGTTGAGTGTATCGGTAAAGTTGTATTCGGAAAGAATAAACCAGTTCTTATTAAGAAAGAACTTGTGTCGCTTAAGTTTCGTCGGAACGAAGTTACGGAAAATCAATTACTAACCGGAGACGTAACAAATTGGTGTCAGTAGTGGGATAGAAAAAAAAAGAGAAGAAAAATGGAAACGAGAGGCGGAAAATCAAACTACAGCTTAGCAGACTTGATGGCAGCAATACAAAAACAAGAAAAGAAACAAGAAGAACGAGAAAATAAACAAGAAGAGAAATTACGGCAGTTGTTAGAGGAAAAAGAAAGAAACAAGAAGAACGAGAAAATAAACAAGAAGAACGAGAAGAGAAATTACAACAGTTGTTAAGAGGAAAAGGAACAAGAAGAGAGACAACAGCAGTTGCAAGAAAACCTACAACAATGGCAGCTCGAACAGCAAAATAA
>NW_013670940.1:55582-66243 GCF_000517525.1 Limulus polyphemus | reverse complement strand
CACTGTATCAACTAGCCCCGGTCTCCCCTAATATAGTTAAAGAATTTGGTGACTTACCCGTTATTGATAGATAGGATATCTGCTTGAGATGAGCTTGTCGATCGATTCTGGTGTAATTCCCCGGACATTAAGGTGCTGGTGGGCTGCTTGGGTGACGATATTCAGGAAGGTAGCCCTGTCGAATTCTGGGTTAGCAGCGGCGAATATGATGTCGACTATGAAAGCGACGAGGCTGGCAGGGCGAAGTTCTTGCCGATTCGAAGTGGATGGTTCCTGTTGTTTTGCTGGTTGAATTTGGCGCTTGGTGACTGAAGCGAAGGTGTTGGAGGACTGTGGTTTAGGCTGGCACTGGCGTTGAATTGAGGGCGTTGGATTGCTTTTAGTTTTTCAAAAGTAATGTCACCACTTACGCAGTTTTGTTTACATGAACAAACAGAAAATAACTGTTTTCTACCAATTCTAGTTCGCAAGATGTGTCTTTTTACCAAATTACATTGAGGTGCCTGTATTTTTTATTCTAACTAATAAAATGGTACGTAATCAGTGACTGCTAGGACAGGCTCGTGAAAGTTACAGAAAGCTGTTTTCAAAATGTCGTGTAACTGTTCATGTCTTGTTTATATCTAGTAATTTTAGTAAGATATTAACACTCACGTTTCCAAAACGTTTAGCCCTTACAAATGCGTCAGACGTTGGATTTAGGAATAAATTATACAATAAAATACTTCACAATTTTTAGCTTGTGTTTCATAACACTTATATGTATTCTATTCTACACGCAGAAGAGCATTTTATAAGAGAAAGAATTATTAATTAAGCCAACGCATTGCATAGTAAAAGATAACACTAAACACAACAATACAGTAATTCAAGTATTAGCTAATATTCATCTTGAATTACATTATATATTTACATAATAAACAGAATTGTGACTCGAGTGTTTTGGTGTAGTAGTAGTTAATCGTCAAGGAAAAAAACAAAAACAAAATAGTAGAATACCAGAAGGAAAACAGTTGTTGTCCTATCAAAATGGTCAAATTGGCGTCGATACTCAAAATAACTAGTGATAAGGTTAATTGATTTATGCAAATTTTTACTTCCTGATGAATCAGCCATCGCATATTTTGCGTAACTTTACAGGTCGGATCAATTGGGTACATAAATCTATTCTAGTGGGCTCGGCATTGCCAGGTGGTTAGAGCGCTCGACTCACAATCAGCGGGTTCGAATCCCCGTCACACAAAACATGCTCGCCCTTTCAGCCGTAGGGGCGTTATTATGTGACGGTCAATTCTACTATTCGTTGGTAAAAGAGTAGTCCAAGAGTTGGCAGTGGGTGGTGATGACTAGCTGCCTTCCCTCTAGTCTTACACTACTAAATTAGGAACGGCTAGCGCAGATAGCCCTCGTGTAGCTTTGCAAGAAATTCAAAACCAACCAACCATTCTAGTGCATCAAGCATAGTGACATTACTAACAACACGCATTGACAGTAACAATAATTAAACAGGAAGGTTCATACTTTAGTACAATTTTAGCGAACTTAAAAAAAATATAGCAATATTTGATTATATAATGCCCCCTTTTAAAGTTTACTAATACCAAACAAAATATTCAAACACGTTCACTTCATCAAGACTTACTATTAGTACTAAATCTTCATTGTGGTAGTCATGTTTACTAAGTGGTCATCTCCTCCTCTGTCCTAGAGCTTTATAAATTTACTGTTACCAAATTTATTTAAGAGTTCATTAATAGCTATGCAAGTTCATTAAGGCAAGTGGATTTTGTTACTAAGAGAAGAAATATGTTTATGTAAAAAGAAAATAATAGTGTATTGATGGAATATTGCATCGACGAGGTGGCCGAGTGGTTAAGGCGATGGACTGCTAATCCATTGGGCTCTGCCCGCGTGGGTTCGAATCCCATCTTCGTCGTTTACTTCTCATGACTGTAGGCGTTTGATTTTTTTTTATGATAATACACGTCATAACTATAATACAATTGAAACTTCATATTCTAATGCTTCACTCTCATTTGGTGTCTTTTATTCGTTTTCACTTGTTTCGCTAAACCTAATTTCGAATTTGGTGGTAACTCCAATAATGTACGATATAATGCCTTTGGATTAATCTTTTTTTCTCTCTCTCTCTCTCAGAGAGGTTCTTTTTTATTATTCGAAAGCTGTGATACTGAAGACCACTGTTCGAGTACTTGCATGTTTTATGTTCCTACGTGACCTATATAGAGTGCGTTTGATTGGAATGTTTTCACATCGAATAGTCTGTTATGTTGAACGAAGTTTTCGATACCAGGAGAAAATATTTCTTCACAACACCTCATTATAAATGACGTTTCATTTGTTATTACTTTCATACGAACTTCTTAAACAAGCAAATAATGCGATGGGTCGTTATTACCCACGAACTACAACCTCGAACTCTCATTCTCGTTTCTATGGTATTTTTGGTTATGTATTTAAATGATTTGCACACTACCATAAAATAACGTTTTTGAATTTTCAAAATACATTTTAATTATATGAAAGTACACGGTCAAGAAGCAATTACAATGGAAATGTTTTGGTCTCTCAATTGGCTGTACCATTTTCAACTATTTCAATTTTCGTCTAGCGTGATTTGCTGACTTAAAATATGTCAAAATGTTCCATTTCCTTTTATAGTACAAGATCAAACTCACGATACGACTTTATAACTTAATCTCTCATTTAAATCCTCTTATGGTATATGAAAATATATATATATATATAATATATATTATATGCTAACAAACTATATTTATATGCTGTTTCACCTACGATACCGTGTGTAATTAATTTGGATTCCTCTCCTACAAAGCTTAAGGATCATTAGCCTAATAAGTAAAATCAGTCAACTCTCCACCAATTACAAACAGAACTCCCCTACATTTTTTAGAAGTTTAACAATACACATCATACATTAAGACACAAAGGGTGATACTTCTTTTCAACTGTAGTTATTGTGTATGAATTATATTTTGGGTTAAGGCTGAAATACGACTCAGAAATCCTGTGATCCAAAGGACAACTTTTTTCACAATTCGTACAAAACCTTTATTTTTGTTTGTTTGTTTATAATTGGATTAAACATTTTCGTGTTACTTTAATTAAACGTATTATTCACAAAACCATCCAGATAACCCACAGAGCCGGTAACCCAAACCTTCTTGGAAAGTCTTTCTTCCAAGTGTTCGTTTTAACTAGTTTCTTGTTTTGGATTTGGTTTATCCTATGCATTGACTTAATGCCGTGAATGGGAAGTCAATACCGCGTAACTATATTTTATAATAACACATAGAATACGACCAATAATGGGAAATGACAAGTTTAATAAGGTTTAATAGTTTACAAAATCTTGCTTTCACATGTACATATGTGAATTAGGGCATGAGGCTGTTACACAAAAAATAATAAATGATGAATACAAAGTGCAACATCCAGGCTCATTAGTGACTCATATTCAAAAGTTGTTTTTATCTAAAAGAAAGTTATTCCCACGGCAGTGCTATAGTATCTACTTATTGTTTACATTGTTTTCATGACACTACTTTAATCACGTTGTCAACAGTCTAACTTTAGAATGTGCCAAACAGCATTTTGTTCAAAGCTTGACACAACGAAGTTATCTTGTTCAAGATGAAACAATGGGAGGGAATAACGGTTTTCTTTTTTTCATACGGTGTCCCTTATGCAAAACTTCGATTCGTACTTTTTCTACTATTTTCATTTCACATTCACGGAAATCTTTTGATATTTTTTCTTACCGATATATTTGTTATGAGTAAACACTGCATAATACTTTTATCTGGCATAATACAGCAAGCAATACAGTTATCAGATTTCATCAGCAGAACTGCATAAAAAAAAAAAAGGCGGTGACATCCATTACGAACTTTTACATTTCCCTAAGAGGTTTTGTAACTTGATGTCACTGGTAAACAAATATGCTTGTTTCTTTTAAATATATACATTTTTTACTAATCACTTTAACAAGATAGAAAGAATTCATAAGAACAAACGCGAAGATGGTGACATCCGTCGATCAAATATAAGTTACTTTTTACTACTGAGGCATAATTATGTTTACAAAAATTACCTCAAGTAAAGGATATTTAAATATTCAGTTAATATTAATCGTCATTCTTCTTTTTATCAGCTGTAAAGACAACCACTGGTTTTCAAACTAGAATCAAACAGAGTTTACTGCCTATTTATTATTTGTATAACAACATATATAAAAAAAAACATTTATTTGAGACCATCATTAAAAACACTGATTCAACACAGTTCATTTAATTGATCAAAAAATACCACTGTTAGTACAAATACTTCTATATAACAATGCACTTTCCACACTACAGTTTAACACCGTTACCCAAGGAAATACAATAACGCAGTGGTCCCTTAAAACTTTATAAACTATAACTAGCACACTGCTTAAAGCTTTTAGTTGGAATCTCCTTTTTTTTCTGTAATACGTTTTCGTTATTTCAGCAATAGCATGAAAACTGATATCACAATTTTATACTTTAGCCAACTAAGAACAATTATATACACAAGCTGATTCTTACTGTAAACACCGGTATATCTTCAAATGTCTATATATTTTATTATTAAACAAGTCTCATTCCTATCTTGCCCACACTTAATTGTACTCTGGTTAAATTTATATCAGAGATATTTTAAAATTAAAGCTTATAGAAAACGTTTCCTATTCTATATCAAACTAAATATGAAATTTAACAATTGGAAACATCGTTTAACACAATTTCTGTCTGTCCTTATGAAGCACAAGCTGTCAAATGATACTGCTGAGTTATGTGTGAAATAACGCAAACTGCTTGTTGAACTCCAGTAGTTATAAAATTGTATGTAATGAGACCGTATCACAAAAACTAGAAATGTTTTACAAATGCCATGGTACTTCAGTCATCCAGACAGATAAATATGAGTGATTTGGGGGGTGTTGTTGACCATCAAGTTACAAAACCAGTCTTTTATTCTTATTTTGAATAGGTATTATAGCACGTCTGTACTTATAGTGAAAAAGGAAGATGTACCCAAAACAAATATTGAATTGTAACTAGCAATACCATTGATTTAAAGTCAACAAGTGGGTTAACCTGCAAAGCAGTAGTACTTATACCTCATTAGTTAAATTAAGCACACTTTTCTTTGAACTTTACAAAATATAGTAAATAGATCAAGACCATTTTACTTTCAAGTGACACATTTTAACATGTTAGTTAGATTGCTTAAAATATTGGATCAAATATAAAATGCTAGATAGTTAGGGTGTACAGATTAAAAAGCTTCTACTATTTAGTTAAATTTGCTTCCCAAAACTGGGGTGCATTCATTATCTTTTATCTCCAGCAAAGAATTTTGAAAATAATTTTTTCTCATATGGCGAAGTGAAAAATTTTTTCGGTGTGTGTACAATCTTTAGTTTCTAAAATGATACTCTTCAAAACGCTTACTTTTTGAAAATAACCAAAGAAGTAATTCTGGATCTCTCTCCCTAATTAATTGCTTACAGCAAAAATTAAACAAAAATAACCTGTTTTTTGTGAACTAACTATAAAATACAATTTCAGCAAGAGATTGGATTAAATATAAATACTTGCTATTTTAAAGAGGAGAATAATTAGGCATGTACTTCTAAAGTGAAATCACAAATGAGCCTTTAACACTGCATTATGAGCTCTAAACACTTTCTTAATAATAAAATGAATAAAAATCATCCAAACAATCCTTTTAATCCACTGTTGCAAATATCCATCTTGTGGTAAAGTCTCAATACTCTTGATATCATGACATGTTATGTTTCATAACAAACAAACATAAAAAATACTTTAAAAAAGTAGCTGCATATAAGTAGACTTCTCAAAATCATTTATTATGTCATAATCAATTATTCAAATTAACTTTCATTGGTGTTTTTCATTTTTATCTTCATATGGTCAAATTGTTTTTTTCTCCTCTCTCTCATGCCTACATTGAACTGATCTGTATCATTGACCATACTGAACAAATCTTTTCAGAGATATTTTCCTTCATGTTTCTCTCTCTTTTTCTTCTACTTAATTACAGGTCAAAGGCTAATTCTCAAAGTACATATTTCTTCATGATACTCTAATTCATGTTTCCCTTTTCCTTCCTCTGCTGATACCACTGATTATAACAAGTTACTTAACTGTATTCTTGCCAGAACCCCAAACTGTCTACTTAAATACAGGTCTAGAGACTATTCTTGAAGTTGGTAAAAAGCCTCAGCCCAGCAAAAGATGTATGATGATCATTCACTATTACAACCCTTCGCTTCCAAGTGATACTGTATGTTCAGTACCATTCAAGTATACACTGCTCTAATAACCCTGAAGTTAAAAAATAAAACACTATATACAACTGTGTCATTCACCAACAACACAGATACATTTTTACACATTCTGCAAAGTTTTTACACCATCCAAGGGTTAATTCAAAAACAATAAAAATTGTCATGCCTTTATCTGTGCAAATATTTTTGGTCTTAGGATATTTTTAATTGACCGTTGTATTTCAAACTTATATATATTACATATATATATATACAATGATTTTCAAGATGTTTTCCCAAATTTTGTCCCTGACATTGACTTTCTTCTCTGGTATTTGAACTTCTTCACATATCCCTCCACTAAAGCTTTGATTTTGACAGGGTTGATTTCTCCCGATTTATTATGACATATCTGAAATTTAAAGTAATTTCAGTTTACACATGGTCAATCAAATACACATGTAGTATACTTTTCACCTGGAAAAAAGTTTTGTTAAAATGTAATATTACAAAAGCTATATACGTCTGAACTTAAAATAGACACAACTTTAAAGCCGTTCCAAGGCCTACAAAGTCAAATGTACACATTTTCCAAATACCAGTATCACCTATAGTGATCTCCTATTACTATATTATCAACATCACTAATATGAATACAGGATTAAATAACTTCAAGTCCACTGAAACCCCAGCAATTCAGTTAATATGAGATTAGAAAGTTCTAACTTTTAAGACAACTCTAATAATCCTCATCACTAGTTTTTTATTAACAGTGTGTAATTTTATTCAGTCATTATATTTACACATACAATTATAAAAAGAAGCACAAAAAGGTTACATGTAGCTTTAAACCATCATCAGCTCACATTACTAAAAAGTTTCATAAATGTTCAAAGTATGTTCCCTTTTAACTTTCACTGTTAGCTTCCCTACTCAGAGTTATTAAACATTTGTAATACAAGTTTGAACAGTTCATAAGGTATGCTTGCTTATATCTTCTAGAGATGTAATCATTTCTTTAGTCACAATTTTAAAGGGAAATGACCATTTTTCATGTATAGCATGCACAGGACACCACTTGCAAAAATAAAACATTGCTTGCTTTTCTAAATAAAAACAATTGCAAATATAGAAAGTTCTTCACTATTTCTTATCTACAGTACAGTCAGATGCTTTGACTAACAATAAATGATAAAACAATTAAAATTTGTGACAAGAAGTTTACAACAAAACATATCACTTTTAGACAGTTTTCTCTGAAGAAATAAAAAATATCCCCCTTTTTTGCAACATAATTGGTGGCTTTACAACTAATGAATAGATGCTACTATTTTTCACTCATGTAAAGCAGCCAATACTATATGTAGTGTGTTGCAACTGTATCCATTGTGATACAAATACTCTGATACACACACAGATGAAAGTGTACAATGATCATTTTGATTGAAACAAATCTATTGGCCAGCTGCTTAGGCCCCCAAAAGCTCTATGTTTATACATGTTCTGAGATGTACTATGAGACATTTTGGACAATTTCCTGTTTCAAATTTAAACATGAATATGTAAAAAAATAAAATAAAAGATCACTTACAGCTTGTCATGTTATCAGTGAACCAGCCTGATAATCACACAAGGCTTAAAGATCACTTATAACTTGTCACGTTACCAGTGGAATAGCCTGATAGCCACACAAGGCTTATTAAATATTTTAAATGTTAATATTAACATCTTTAACATGTATCTCCAATTATTTTTTAAAACCTCAGTTGCATATAAACCATATCACTGAATTAAACCAATTATGACCCTTTCTTTGTACAAATGAAAATCGTTGGAAGTTTAGACCCATAAATATTAGAATGGTGGTGGTAATAAAATGAAAAAAAATGTGTTTATCTTGCACTAAATTTAAATTATGCTTTTTAATCATACCTAGAAATGGTCAAACTACACAATCAAACAGCCAATTGTTTATTAAAATTAATGATTCTAATAAATGTGACAAATCACCAGAAGAAATATTTTTAATCTCAACATTTTATTATCAATGGGTAGTTATAAAATGAAAGAACAGATAGATAGATAGATATTTATATATATATATATATATGTGTGTGTGTGTGTGTGTGTGTGTGTGTGTGTGAAATAACAACTGAAGGTAACAATAATGTAATAATAAAATATTTAACATCCCAATTCATGTAAATAAAATGTAAAATCAATAACCTCAACCAAAGAGGGAAAGTTTAAAATCTAAACCAATACATGTACAGAAAAATGCCATGTACATAAACATGAGAAACAGAAAATACTAGTACTGTTTATGCAAATTACATAATCAGAACTAAAAGTGATTTTACTTATGAATAACTAAAAATAGAATTAGCAAGCAAATTCATTTCTTAGAAAAAATTATATTCTTTATACAGTTTGTAAATTAATGACTGATAACTTTTATCTGTTTTATTATTTAAATCCATTCTTCCATTTTCAGTGTCATTTGTAATTTAGATATTTGTGTACTTGGAAATCAACACTTGATGGTGGAAGCATTGTGAAAAAACCAAATAGATTACATGTGAGTTAAAGAACAAATTTCCGATTTTTTATTATAACAGTCAAAACTTATCCAGTTATCCCTAATTTGATGATAGACTAGAGGGAAGGCAGCTAGTCAACAATATCCAATGTCAACTACTTGAGCTACTCTTTACCAACAAATAGTAGGATTAACTGTCACATCATAATGCTCCCACAACTTAAAAGGTGAGCATGCTCAGACATAGGATTAGAGTCTTTGGTCCTCAGATTGTGAGTCAAGAGTTCTAATGACTAGGCCATGCCAGACCAAACTTTTGCACAGAAAAATGGAACTTTGTGATAGAGATTAAAACTCAAGTTGAAATAGTAATAAAACAAAATTACAGACAAGGATAAGTAGAACCAGTAGGTAGTTCAAAGAGCTGAAGGGGTAAACACAAATAAATCCTGAATTAAGGATGAGATTCTAAAAAAATGGATGAAAGAAAAGACAATTTATAAGAGGGGAGAGAAATATAGGAAAATAAGTAAGAAACTCAAGCATTTGTGTACCCAAGCAAATTTGAGTATTTGAAAAAGATGTGCTGGAAAGTGATGAATTTGAGGCAATACTTAACATATGTGAATTTTAAAAGAAGAATTAAAACTTGGTAGCAAACCTACCCTCTCTTCCAGCAATGTCATCAAAAGAAATAATGACCAGATACATTTGTACATAGAGCAATGTTAACCCTATTAATACAAGCTGGGTGAGATCCACCCAGCTCATAACTGCAAAAGTATCCATGAGAGTAATTATACTATAATTTTTGATAATGTATGCACATCTTTACAAAATTTGACAGGTTATTGGTATACATTACAAGGCTTTCATACACAAAATATCAGGTTTTTAAATTAAGTATTAAGATTTTTTTTATTACAGATTTGCTTGTGCATTTTTTCTTTAAGAATGTTGACTATCCAACGTGCAAAGGTAATCATAAAAGTTTTTTGAATAAAACTTTATATTTAATCTGTTATTTTATCAATGCTAACTCCATATGGTGTTGGTCAATTTGACTCACTTCATTACCATCACAAAAATTAAAAAATAAATTTAAATTACCTTCTTTTTTGTTTTAGAATAACTGCATATTGTAACAGGAAATCATAAGGTTTAATCTAAATATAAATAGAATCACAACCTATATCTCCTGAATGTAACTTTATTAGCTCAACATTTCACTATTACAGCTATGTCAGGAGCTATTGATATCCTACAAGTTCCCTAATCCAGTTAAATCTAAATTGCAAGTGTAAATTTTATAAATGAGTGATTGGATATTCAAGAACTCATGGAAACTAAAAAGAGACTATAAATTAGTGTTCCACACTCCAAATAAGGCATCTATGAATCTGTACCAGATTAATGGGCCAATATTCCCTCCAGTTTTCCAAGAACTAAGTGTTTTAAGTTCAAGTATATGCATAAATATCACAGCTAATACTACTGCTACCCTATTATCCATAGTTATTCCTCTGATTTGTTTATAAAATTCCCCGTTAACTGAGTTCTTGTCTTCTCAAATGATGAAGTGGTGGATGGAGCCAATATATCTCAGCAAACAGAAAAGGTAAGAGGTTCTTATTTTATATTCTAGCTTGCCAATATTGGAAATTTGAGTTTATAGCTTGTATGAAACTATAGATGTTGTATTGTGGACATCATAAAATGTAATCTGACCAAATCCAGAAGATGATGTACCAGTGTGGCACACAA
>NW_013670940.1:29328-54582 GCF_000517525.1 Limulus polyphemus | reverse complement strand
TAAGTTTATTGACATACATTCATAAAATAGTAGTTCAATAAAATTTTTAATGTAAGTCTACAAACGTGATGACATGCTCTCTGACTCCTAGCTACTCATATCGATAGGGTTAAAAAGAGGTAAGTGGAATATGCAAGAGAAAAACAAAACCAGTGCTACAAGAAGTAGAACCAATTAACAATGGCCCAACAATTCTGAAAGTGAGCTATAAGAATCTATTACAAGTTTTAAAAATGTAAAAGCTTATGGCACATTTGAGATACAAGTGTAATTTTAAACAGAAATGACCCTTTCAGGGATTACAAATCTGATTGAAAATTTGTAATATAGAGAAGAGGAAAAATACTAACAGACCTTAAAAGGTCTGTTTTTATACTCATTTCCAAGAAACTTAAGTCAGTACAAGACTATCCATGTTGATCAATCATACCTCTAAAGTACTGATAAAAGTAATTATCAGCTGAATTAAATATAAGTTGGACAATGAGCTATCAGAAGACCAGAGATGGTTTTATAAGAGGTAATGGAATGTAAAACAGTATATTTGGCCTTAGAATGTTAAATGAAAGAATCATGAAAATGTAAAAAAAAATCTTTAGGTTTCATAGACTGTAAAAAGGTTTAGACAGGGTTAACCATGAGAAATTAATGAAGGTCTTAGAACAGATGTCAGAACCCTGAAAAATTTATACTAGAATCATGAAGAAGCAGTATGGAGAGCTAAGCTGCTCCTTTGTGATCAACTGTTTTACTGTGGCTGGGTTAAAGTGCTCATGTCATGACCTTTTACATTGTTATATCCTAACTTTAATTAAACCACTTTATTATCAAAGTACATCACTGAACTTCTTGGCATGAAAACATAGTTTATAATTCAAATTTTATATTAATTGAGTGTTAAACTTCTTAATTTCAAAAAAAAATATCAACCATTTTTCTGTCATAACATGTCTGAGCTCCAACTTCTCCCCTTCAGAATTTTGTAGGCTGCTGCAGATTCCAACCAATTAGAAACACAAACTATTCATGATTACAAGAAAGAATAAAAAATTTACACCTCCTACCTTCTTGATTTACTGAGATATTAATACATTTGTCAAACCCACCAGAAAAGCTCCTTCCCTTTAACACTGATTAGTAATAAACTTTACATGGCTACTGGACATGTTTATAAACAACAACAAGAGTAAAATCTCCTTTATAGAAAGCTACTTACCAGTTTTTTTAGTTTTGGTGATTATGTTATTCACTAAACTAAAGTGTTTAGCTATGTGATCAGTATATTGTTACTCAGAAGAGTAATCCATTTTACAGCTTACTTAGAAGGCCAAATAAATTATAGTAGTTTTTAGAAATTATATTCTAGAGAGATATTTATTGTGTTCTAAAATGCTTATCTGAAAACTATACGAAGTCTTTATTTGGACACCCAAGGTTGTGAGACTTAATCAAAAGAACATCTACTCAAATGCAAACTGTCTAGCATGAGTACTACAAATCCTTGCTTTTATGTATTTTTTATTTAATATGTTATTAATATAACTCTATAAAGTAACTAAAATGTAAAAATTATAAACTCCTCATTTTAGCCTAACAAAACTTCAATAAAATAAAATGTCAAAATTACATTATCTTGACCCTGTGTAACAGGAAACCTTACAATCACACAGTGTTTACTTTAGCTCTACAGGAAACAGTATCTTATATTTTTCAACCTTTCATTTTACTTTTATAATTGTCACTGCAGTTAGTGTTAAGGTAGAAAAATGAAATTAAAATACAAACTTTTTATATTCATTTAAGAAGTTCTATAGGTTATTCAAATGAAAAATGGAAACTTTAAGATGAAAAGAAGTATTTTTTATTCTTAGCATGAAAATCAGCTTCCTCTAAGAGTGACTCATTAACCCTTTTAGAAGAATGCCATCTTTAAATTCTTTTCTACACATATTACAAGTTACATTCAAAATTTAATTAAACAACTTCACTATCCACATTTGTCAATGAAATTAACATTATAATATATGTTATTATTTTAATTTTTATGTTACCTAAATTTTAATTCCTTTGTGTCAAAAGAAACATTTAAAAAATATTTAAACTGCAATTTTCTTGTCATGTGATCCATGTGCTATAGAAAATCTCCACTTTAGCAGGAGCTGATTGTAAACATGTAAACTTGCAATGTATCTGAATGTCTAAACAGCAATGGCCTTTTGGCATGTAAGATACAGTCTCACAACTGTATTTACTGGGAAAGAGAAATAATTTTTCCAATCCTTGACAGGGCCATGCCCACCTTTTACAGGTTGCAGTAAAATTTACAATGTACACAAAATTAATTGATACAATTGATACTATACTCCATAATGGTCAATTTCAAATTGGTGCAGTTTTTGTATTAAAGTAGATGTAACTGCCTGTAATACTGTTGTCTGCTTGATCAACTATAGAACTTAACGGTGGTTTGTTACCTAAATATGCTATAGTTAGAGAGACAGTTAAATTGTATTTAGGCCTTACTTTTATATTTTAGTTAATTATGTATTATTTGTGTTTAATAGATCATATTTGAACGGTTTAATGATTTTAATAAGTTTTGCTTGTTGCCTGGATTATGAAAGCTTTATAAACACAAGATGGTGTGTATTATAAGCGCCATCTTGTTTTGGCAATGAGTCTCTGCGGGGAGTCTCCCAAAATAACTTCATAAAGTCCTGCTGGCATCAATTTACATATCAGCATAAATAAATACAAAGAACTTGAAAGGAAAACTAAAAATAAACTGTAAGTGAAAAAAGATGTCTATTCAAGTGAATTTCTATGAAGAGTTGAAAGGTATATACATATTTCTATATTTTAATTTTAAACATTTCATCGTACTGTATATTGATGATAATAGATAGATTTAGTAGTGATATAGTAGAGAAAATGGAAAACAAAATATAAACACTTCCCTTAAAAAACGTTTTACATTCATTTAGGAGGCTCTAGAGATTATGCAAATGAAATGTTTAAACTGTAAGATAATAAATAGTATTTTTATACTCAAAATAAAAATCACCTTGCATGTTAACTATTCATAGTCCAAGTCAAATAACTATATAAATAACAATTTTTTTACTAGCAATAGTAGAAAAATTAAAATTAAATGTTTTATTTTCTGAAACTACATACTTTTAGGAAAGCTCATGTTAAATTCCAAACAACTTCATCCACTAGTTTCATTTTTGTAAAGAACTTTCATGAGAGTTGTGTAACCCACTTTCAAAACTCATAGGTCGTCGTCATCAGGTTAAAGGCTTCAGAAATTCACAGACAAATCTTTGGTAAAAATACTTTACAAAAATGTAATTTTTTTATCGAACTGGTGTATTTAAGTGTTTTTTATATACATAACACTTTTAACATTTACTGAAAGTTTGCTAAAGTTTGTGAAAATACCTGAAAATTCAGAGCTATAGTATGTTCAGCTTCACAGAAACAAACTCAACCCAATGGACCAACACCACACTTATTGTTAAAAAAGAGGTGTGCTGTCACTATCATTACATAACTTGTATGCATAATAACTTTTCTGAGAGGTGATTTATTTAACAGAAAAGATCAAGAGCACTAATGGGTATACTAGTGATACAGTAAATCTGAGAGAGAGGTACATTCGTTACTTGACAAGCTTGCTGATAGAGAGATAAAATATGGATTCAAAATAAATTTCAACAAAACTAAAACAATGGTAATTTCACAATATGAGGAAGTTTGTAGCATTTGCATCAAAGCAGAAGGTAATACAATGGAACAATAAGAGGAGCAATACAGTTACTGATGGTTAATGTGAAAGACAAGAAATATAAAGGGTAAGACAGAAATGACAAACACAGCATTCTTCAATCTCAAAGAATTGCTTCAAAGAAATGTTAAACATAAATTGAAGAGGAGAATATTTAAGTATGATCAATCCTACACTAAGGGGTGGAAATGTGAACCCTGTCTGTTGAAACAAAATGACAGTTGGAAATATCTGAAATGTGGTGTTATAGAAGAATGACGAAGATCGGCTGCATAGAAATAAAAACTGATGAGGAAGTTTTGGAACATGTAAAGACAAAAAGACTACTCCTAGACACATGTAGAAATGGAAGATAATGTGGGCATAGGAAAGAACAACACAGATTCTGACAGAAAATAAAACAGAAACTCACTTGGTTCAATGACATTCAGAAATGGACTTAAGTACAATGAATTAGAAAGATTATGCAGGCAGTAAGAATTAGAGAACAAAGGAGAATTATCATTGTTGACACTCAAAAAACAGGAGGACATGATGCTGATGTTGGCATGATGCAACTCTCCCCTGATAAAGTTGATATAGCAAAATGTTAAGACTAAAAATATTTCATCTGATGATTAGTCATATTCATCATCAATTTTACAGTGTGGCTTACTTCACAGTAGAGTATGTTAAGTAAGGAGTAATTAATATGAAGATACTGGATGCACACACACAGTTGTAGCCACCGTAACTGAATATGAAATAGTGATGATGTACGTAATTCAGACTATGTTTACTTAACTGATGCTATAAATAGTAGAGGAGTATAATGAAAACAATTTAAAACAATGCATCTATATAAATTATAAATTTAAAACCAAATTGACATCCTGCTAAACTGTGTGTACAGTTTAACTCCTTAACGTTCAATAATAAAAGATAGCTTATTTTGAGCACAAACCTTTGGAACGGACTTCCTAAGAATTTCTTTATATTCATCCTTGGTAATTTCTTTTCTATTGTAATAGGGTTTTACAGCAAGCTTCACTTCCTCCACAACCCGTTCCTGACGATTAAGTTTTTTGAGGAACTAGATTTACAAGTAACACACAAGGCACTTAGACTTTTCTTAAATAATCACTTTCAACTTGTATTATAAATTGTGTCTGAACTAGATATATGGAACTTCAAAATGTTACCTAATGTTTTTTTTATTCCCAATATACAAATTTTCTCCCACAATTAACAGCAATTCAAATTTCTTGTTTCATCAAAAACAGACTACATATCAAAACTCAAAGTTCTGTAGTAAGAGATTTTACCATGAAAATGATAAAACAAGAAAGATGAAATATACAAATGATAACTGTAAAGTAACAAATGGCCTTTGCTGAAGATAAAAAAAATTAACATTATCATCAAAAAGGCTATCTATTTCTTATCAAATGACTACATATTTTTGCACTCAACTACAGTTTCATGCAGTCTATGAGACTGAGTAATAGGTTATACAGACTACATTTCAAAAATTAAAGTTCTGTAATAAGAGATTTTACCATTAGAATGATAAAAGAAATAAAGGAAAAACATACAAATGATAAATGTAAAGTAATAAATGGCCTTTGCTAAGGATAAAACATATTACCATTACAAAGGTTATTTGTTTCTTATCAAATGACTACATATTTTTGCACCCAACTGGAGTTTCATGCAGTGCTATCAGATTGAGTAATAGGCTATACTAGCTGAAGTACATATTCAATGCAGAGAGAAGGAATAGGGGCCTCTAAAAGTGACACAGGGGATCATATTGGAATGTGATCCCTATGTCACTCCCCATTGGAGCCTGGTACATGCCAGGTGCTAATCGATCCAGCAGTTTAAGTTATAAGTGGACACACTAAGTTTTTGTCAAATAATTGGTTCTGATTATCTTTTCTTAATTACTTGAATAATAATCACTAAGTAATTTACATTTTATGGTTAAGAAAAAAGGAATAATAAACTGAAGTAAAAATATCCATAAGTAAACATAAAGAAGAAGTTTCAGATTATTTTTTACAAACCAATCCAAAACATTTACTAACAGTATAAAACTCTTTATAATAAATAAGTTAATCCTTTTACAGATCGTAAATAAAAATAACAGTAAAAGAAAAAAGATTACTTTTAAAAAACACATGCAAGATATTATACAAAATACTAATCTTAGTTATTACAGTGTACCTTTTCTTTAACTTGCATTTCCACTGCTGAACTGGGCAATTCATCCAGAATTTTTAACTGGGTTTCATCCATTTTCATCATTACTCCTTTTTTATCATCCTTTCTATTGGTTACGGAGCTGCTTAATTTAGATCTATCAATAACATCAAATCTTATACAGTGTTTATGCTTGCTGATTTCAGATCTACAGTCTTGCTTTGGTTTTTTGGAGATGTGTGAAGCAACTTCCTGCCTAGAATGGCTTTCTAATGATCGCTGAAATTCAACTGACTGTAAACTCTGATGATCTCCATTTTTTGATTTCCCAATTTTGCTTTTTGATGACTCATGACTTCTTTTACCATGAGATGATGTCACTTTTTCCGAGGAAATTAAAGATTCAAAACTATCTTTTGCCACGGAAACAGAATTGTTCTGAGAAACAGAAATAGTTTTTTCATCAAGTTCTAACAATGGAGAATCGACAGGTGAATCAGGAGAATATGGTGATTCAACATCCATGTCTACAACGTCTGTTACATCCTCCTGGGGCTGTTGCTTAGTAACTTGGGCAGCTGATACTCTGGGTAACAATGCAGCAATAACTGATGCTACTGGTTTTGTCTGAGTCATGGATACAATACCTTGGCTCTGTGAGTATATTTGACCTTGGGATACAATACCTTGGCTTTGTGAGTAAATCTGTCCTTGGGAAACAATACTCTTACTCTGTGAATACATTTGGCCTTGAACAGAAGCAGGAAGTGGAGGTGGAGGTTGCCTAAGGTTGGGCAGAGACATCTGTGGAAGTAACCCTATATTAGGAGGTGGAACATTGGTCATTATCACACTGGAAGGTAAGGTAATGTTGACTCCTACATTTTGTGACCTAACTTGGGAGAAAACAGGTAAAGCATTTGGTGGTGGTAAACCAGTACCAAGGTGAGAAGCACCTGGCACATTTGCTGATGATATATTGGATGGTGGATGTTGTGTGGAAAATATTCCCCCTTGCATTACATTCTGTAAATGTGAAGCGGTAAACATCATATGTGGAGGTGCTGTTCCAACATGTTGATTTAATGATGGGAGTCCACCAGAATTTAGGAGATTCCCATTGTTTGCAGAAGAATTACTATGTACATTCTGGGGCACAAAGTTTGGAGGAGGGACTCTAAGGTTTGGTAGGATCACTGAAGCTCCCTGAGGGGCACTAAATGTTGGAGACCGAGAAATATGAGGTGTGGCAACAGAAGATGATGAAAAAGAAGTGGGTATGACAGAACTGACTGATATGCTGTTCTCTGAATTCTTGAAATTTAAACAAGTCACAGAATCTTCTGGTAGTGGTGGTTCCTCTGGTTCTGGTTCTGTTGGGAGTGGTGGCAATTCTGGTGATGGAGGTGGTTTTGGTTTTTCATCCTGCATGGAAGGTATATCAACAGATTTTACTATGTAGGAAGCTTCATGGTGTGAAGTTGGACTCTTAGTTGGTTCACAAGGGTCATAGCTATCACTTTCAACAGGGAATGGATATGATGGTGAGTGTGGAAAAGTTGTTCTTGATTGGTTTTTCTTCTTTGTATGAATATTGCTTTCATCATAACTGATTGACAGAATGTTTTCTTTCCCACTAGATTCTAAATTTGCATCAAGATTTTGTTCCACATTTCTTTTATGGCAGTCAACTTCAGCTTCACTGTCAGAAGAATTTCTATTTTCAAAACCAAAACTTTCAAACTTCAAACCATCATCACTCATTATGGTAATGGTATCTTTTTCCAACTGGAAATCTTCATCAAGTGGGATTTCCGTTGGTGTAACTTCCCAAATATCTTCACTGAACTTAAGAGTTTTTGACCTCTGCTTAACAGTATTTTCTTCAAGAATGTTATTTTGATTATTATAACTTGTATTTTTCTGATTTGCATTGTTTTCAGTTAAACTTGTAGATTTGAGGAACTTAATATCAGACTGACTGTCTGTTTTATCTTCCCTACATTCATCAACTTCACACTCTTTTAGAGTATTCCTGTTAAAATTAACATTAATAATAATACTATCACCTTTTGCATATATTTCTTTGGCATCAAGGGATGTTACATCAGAATAAGGACTTACTGCCCTGTTTTTTCGCTTTTTATGATCATGATGACGATGGCCTTTATCGTGATGTCTTTTTTCATGTTTATCAGTTTTTTCTTTGCGCCCTTCATGTTTTTCGGTAAAGATTTTCACTTTTTCTTCTTTTCGACATTCTCGTTCGCGACTTTTTTCAGATATGTGTTCATGAGAATGCCTTCTGTGCTTTTCTTTTTCTTTACTCCTACTGCTTTCCTCTTTATGATCTTTAGTTTTATGTCTTTCTTTGTACATCTTATCATGCTTATCAATGTTTTTATCATAATTTTTATCTGTTCTCCACTCTCTTCTTTCATTATTTTTATCATAAGGTTTTTCCAAGTGTCTTTCAACTTTCTTCTCTTTAGAAAAACGACTATAATCAGGCACTTCTACATCAGTCTTTTCCTTCCACAAGTCAATTTCTGATCTCTCTTTAACTCGATCACTTCCTGTTCTTTTGTACTTATCATCCTGTTTCCAACGGTCAGAATCTGACTTTTGTGCTTTGGTTCCCTCTTTACTCTTGTCATCCTGCTTCCATCGATCTGTTTCTGATTTCTGAATTTTATCCAGTTTTTGATATTTACTACCTTCTCTACTCCACCCATCTTGTTTCCATCGGTCCAACTCTAACTTGTATGATTTATTTCCTTCTTTATTGCCTTTTATTTCACGCTGATAGAGTAACTTTTCATCTTTTGGTTTTCTGTCTCTGTAAATTCTATCTTTAGAACTCTTTGAGAGTTTTTTCCAGCTGATGTCAGAACAACCAGCATCTATTCTTTCTAAAACGCTGGTTCTTTTGCTCTCAGTGCAATGTTCTACAGATAAATCCATTTCAACATTTTTAATTTTAGGAATTCTTGGAAGTTCTGATACATTGATTCGAGGAGCCATGTCTGTTAAGTCTTCAATTTCTTCTTGTTCCTTGTGCCGGGAACTGTGTTTCTGTCTTTCTGAATATCTCTTGATCGGAGTATCTTCAACAATTTCACCCTCTTCTGCTTCATCATCTAGATGGATATGATGTGATTTACAACTGGTCTTATGCTTCTTCCTTGACTTGGATTCCAGTTTTCTACAGGCCCTTCTATTTGTTTCTTCTTCAGCAAATAGTAAAGCCACATTCTTCTCAACATCATCTTGTTCACTGTAGCCTTCTTTACTAAACTTATATGAAATATTAATATTTTTATTACAGTCATTACTGACATCACCTTCCTCGCAAACCATTTCATTTTCATCTTCTGAAATGTCCTCCACTTCTCCTGCTAAGTTTAAACTTATCTGGTGGGGAAATTTAGCATTTTCATTTGAATTGCCTAGCTGGTGCATAACATGGTGTTGCTCACTATGATACATCTCCTGTTGTGCACTGTTTTCTTTCTCTGATCTATTTGTCTCAGTTCTTGTAGTTTTTTCTAATTCTTCTTCCATAGTTTCAGCATCAAATGATTCTAAATTGTCATGCTTGTTTTGCTCCTCGATATTATGCTCTTCAACATCATAATCATATACATTTTTATTTTCATCCATGTCTTCTGAATCCTTTTTCATTTCTTCTTCAATATTATCATTAGTTACATTTTCATCTTCATCAATGTCTTCTGCTGCTGCTGCTTCCTCATCCTCTTGGATATCCTCATTCTCTACATTTTCATCTTCATCCATGTCTGCTACTGTTGCTTCTTCATCCTCTTGGATATCCTCATTCTCTACATTTTCATCTTCATCCATGTCTGCTACTGTTGCTTCTTCATCCTCTTGTTCCTGAATATCCCCACACTTTACATTTTCATCTATGTCTTCTGCTTCTTTTTTCTTCTCCTCCTCATCTTCTTGTTCCTCAATATCTTCACACACTACATTTTTATCTACGTCTCCTACTACTTCTTCCTCCTCCTCTTGTTCTTCAGTAACATCATAGTCTACATTTTCAGCTTCATCTATGTATTCAGTACCTTCATCATTCTGCTCTTGATAATCATTATATACTGTACTCTCCATTTCATTCAAGCCTTCTGCTTCTTTCTCATTCTCTTGATCATCATCAGTCTCTATTTTTTCAGTTTCATCCATATCTTCCGTTTCTTCATCGTTGTCCTCTTGTTCTTCAACTTCCTCATCCTCTTCTGATTTTCCTTCCACAAGATATTCCATACCTTCTCTAGGCTCCATTATAAGCTGATTCTCAGCAGCTCTATCATTTTCACATATATTTACACCAATACATTCTGCATTTGTTTCAGATGAAGTCCCTTGTTCATCACCAAAACAAATTTCTCTTTTATCCATTTTATGAGATATATATTCAACTTGTTTTGACAATCTATTTTCTTGATTTTCTTCATTCCTACCTTCTTCCCAGGTTTGGTCTCCACTTTCACCTTTTTCAGCATTTTTAGCACTGTCTAAGTCTTTATTTTTCTCCCTATTATCTTTAGATGGGTTATAAAAAGAAACATTCAAAGCTTCTTCTAACTTTTCTTTTTCAACAATTTCTTGCATTACATTTTTATCTTTATTATACTCATCATTCACATTCTCTGATGACAAATGTCCACCAAAATTGGTAATGTGGACATTCTCATCATCACTGTAATTGTGATCCTCATCTTTGACATCCTCATCAATAACCAGCTCATTTTCACTTGAGTCACTACCTTCTTCAAGGTTACCTATATGAGAATTAATATGAAAATTAGCACAGCTTGGCAAAGAAAACTGATGATCAGTACTTTCTTCATCCATCATCAGTGCATCTTCCCCTAAAGATTCAATGTCACTATATATATCCACATCTTCTTCTATCTGGAGATGTTTTTTTTCATTCTTATGAGAATGTTTATGTTTCTCTTTGCGATGATGACTATGAAATGAACTACACTGCCCATCTGTCGGTCTAGAAGGACTATGATCACAAGAGTTATCTTTTGAAGTCCTTGATGGTTCACAGCTACTAAAGGTACAAATACTTTCCCCTGTGAAAGCACTAATGTTTTCCTGACTTATATTACTGCTTTTAGAATACCCTTGTGTTGAAGTTTCTTTAGAGCTAGTACTCTGGGAGGTTGGATCTTGTGGTCTTTTCTGTATACTACCATTTGGGCTTTTTAAAGTCAATGAACTATACCTAGATTTCAAAGTTCCATCCTTATTAATCCTAACATCTTGGGAGCTAGAATGCAAAAGAGACTGTGTTTGAAGAATGGAGCCTAGAAGGTCAAAGTTCTGAAGATTTTCAGATGAAGGCACAGTAGGCACATTTTTCCTTGAGTAGAGGGAAGAAAATTACATGTATATGTACATAGAGAGACATAATATTTTAAACAATTTTTTTTTCAAGATCTTAATATTTACAAAGTATTATAATAACTAATGTATCCCATGTTACATCATAATTTTTGTCACAACAGACTGTTAATCAGTTAGACATAAACAATGAATAATTATAACTAAACACAGATACATTTTATATATACACCCACACATACATCTACTGGATTTATCAGTTTGATTGGCTGGAAAACAGCAGCTGCACAAATACAGTTATCAGGATATCTAACCAAGAAATTCTTGGTATGTTAACCCTTTCTAGCCCAGTGTTAGTGTTTTTTATGAAGGCACATGACAACATTAAGTTTTAAAAAATTCAATCTGACTCTCTCTCCTACACACTCAAATTACCTACAAAATAAAACTATAATTACATTTTCAAGTTTACAATTTTGCTTTAATATACAATTATTAACATGTGTTTAAGATAAAATAATAAAAAGTCCAAAATGCTTATACTAATTTAGATTTTTTTTCAAAATTTAAAAAATGTGAATTTTTCAACATGATGTCAGAATAAAAAATCTAACCAATTTCAATCTGTTTTCTACAATTTCTAAGCTTCTAAAACTAACACACACACACACACACACATACATACATACATATATATATATATATATATATATATATATATATATATACACTAGGGTATAGCCTGTCAAAAATAACTGGCAAAGTACTACTATCCACACCCCCACAGTATACCCTAACCTCGCATTTCATAGCTACCTAAAATAAAAATATTTTGCAAAATCAAGCTTGACCAATAAAGAGGCAGTCAAACAGTGGTAAAAAACAAACAAAATTAAGATCATTCATGAAATGAATTTGTGGTGTATACATAGAATAATTATTGGTAAAAATCAATTAGATTAACAACTTCTAATATATAGAAAAGCCAGTGCATTTTGGTAACACTATGTTCCAACAATAGCTTTTATGTTTTGTTGCTTAGCAACAAAAGTATAATCCAATATCGCTGTTAGTCTATGTACTGAAAGTATAAAATGAAATGTATAGACAACAAAACTGGAAAAAAAAATTTTAATCTAGAGTCCCTGTTGATTAAAGAGGTTTGTTTTTT
The DNA here is from genome assembly GCF_000517525.1 of Limulus polyphemus. NCBI lineage: Eukaryota > Metazoa > Arthropoda > Merostomata > Xiphosura > Limulidae > Limulus > Limulus polyphemus. The sequence continues at coordinate 42,058 of NW_013670940.1, read as the reverse complement.
GTTAAAAATGTTGGTGATATAACAGAAAATAGCTAAACTCAGAATTGATTTAAGTGTAAAATTAATCAATATTTGTACTTTCATGATAAATTTTATGCACTTGGCCTTAGGCTAGGTGATCCTACACCACACCTTTACTTTAGGTTTATTATACCAACACTCACTACACTTATAAAAGTCTCACAGCACCCCCCCCCCTCTACACAAACAGCCCCCTTGCAGCCTAGTCACTAAAATCATAATGGGCAGACAGTAATCAAACTATTCTACCTGGATAAATGCATTTTGGCTTTTATGTCTCCTCCTATTTCAGGAAATCAAGCGTGACGTGACACACATTGGCTTCTATATAGGTTACATTATTTTTATTCTCACAATCTAGTTGTTATAGTGCTCTTTTTCTTTCTTCTGTTTATTATAAATTTCTAAGTTTTGGTTACTAGATCACAAGCCTTTCAGACATAACTTTCTCAAATAAAACTATAGTAAGATAAACATTATTTACATTACTTTTAGCAAAATATAAGAAACTTTGTTGCAAAATTTCTGTAATAAAGTGGACTAGATCCTGACACCATCAGGGCTGTGATTGCACAATTACTAATAAGCATGTGAAACCTGGCTTTTAGGTCAACAGTTATGGGTGTACTTTATAATATACAGATAAATAGTGGTTTTTATTTCATTATAAATTAAAAATTTGCCAAAAAAAAAAACACATTTAAGTTCAAAAATGTTCAATAGTTAAATTCTTTACATTTGAAGTGCCTGTTTCAGATAAGATTGCATTTACGAGTTAATTTTTATGAATGCCAATGTAAAAAATATAATATAGAGTACCACTGGCTGAAAAGTGTTAATTACATCAGTGTTCTAACTAATCTTAGAACCAAGCATTTAAATTTGATCAAGAATTTTAAATTCTGCATTAACAATAAATGTATATACATAAAGATTCACAGAGTTATCTGACTAACAACAAAATAAAAAAAATGTTACAGACAACAGCAAATTATTAAATTAATTCACAGCACAGTTCAAAATATAAACCACTAAAGTTATCAATGATTTCAACAATCACTTGAAATTAATCTTACCTTGAAGACAGAGATGCTCTAGATAGGATTTCTTTTGCATGAGCCTTAGCTTGAAGGCTTCTGTGTGGTCTCACTATACAAACATCCCCATTTTCTTCCTCAAAACTGTAAAATGGCAAAAAAATTTCCTTTCTTGAATTCTATATAATAAGAGCAATGAACAGTCAAGAAACCTTTGATATCCATTACTTTGTCACAATGATATAATACAGTTAACACCATAAAAATACTACATACGAAACAATCTATTCTCTTTAGATCATTCTACAATGTGTGTTTACATTATGAACACTGTACGATGTATATATGTCTCTTAGTTTAGATTTGGTACAAATTAAATCAACACTCACAGTCACTGTTGCTATAAGGTACTTAAAATATGGTTTGATGGATTTTTATGTTAGCCTTTTTTTAATATAAAGTTCCAACTCATTTTAGATCATAACCAATCTAACATTCTGATAATTTATAAACTATTTTTAATAAACTATCCAAACATATTATAATAAAGATATTTTTTTAATTAGTGGTCTCAAAATAAAGTGTAATTCAAATATTTTAAAATTACTGGGTAATTACTGTTTTAAAGCTGAGTACGTACTATATGTCCCTGTCAACTCCTATAGCATGAATAATAAATAAATTTAACAAAAACATTTTATCTTTTCATTTTTAGTTTTAGCCCATAAATTCTAATGTCAATTCTGTTTGTTTATTGAATTTTGTACAAAGCTACTTGAGAACTATCTTTTGAAATAATAAACTAGAGGGAAAAAAGATAGTCAACACCACCCACCACCAACTCTTTAACAACAAATTCTGGGATTGGTCATCATATCATAATGCCCCCATAGTTGAAAGGGCAATCATATTCAGTGAAGAAATTCAAACCTGAAATCCGTAGATTGGTAGTCGAGTGTCCTAACAACCAGGTCATGCCAGGCCTTAATATTAACCGATGTGTTACAACCACCTTTAATGCAAGTGTTATATTACATGATAACACATACCACAGACAGTACACATACAACTGATTCTTACACGTGTAATACAAAAAAATACACAATTGCTCTTAAGGAGTGATGCGTATCACTTTACAGTTTTTTGTGTCTATGTGTTGGTATTTTACTACTCATGTTATATTTTGAATTTTAATTTAAAAAATCTGCAGTTTAATAATACTTATGATATAAACTGCTTCAATTCCAGACAATGGTAGAAACTAGCTTTACAAAAAGAGAATAAAATACACTGGGCCATTAAAAGTTTGGGATGTCCAGATAACAGGCTGCAGTGTTTGAAGTGATTATAATTTTCTCTGTCAAAACAGTTTCTGTCCCCCAGTGGCACAGTGGTATGTCTGTGGACTTACAATGCTAGAAACCGGGTTTCGATACCCATGGTGAGCAAGGCACATATAGCCAATTGTGTAGCTTTGTGCTTAATTCCAAACAAACAAAGCAGTTTCTCAACATCTGGTTATCTATAGGAATTAGCCAACAAAAATTAAACTTTTTTGCCAGTTTTCTCTAATGCTGTATTGTTTAAACACTTCAAAATAGAAGCATGAGTATAATGTTAATTATAGTTATAATATTTTTTGCATATTATGCTTAAAGGTAAGTTACTTCTCTTCTGTCACAAGTAACTCAGGATGTAATTAAATTTTATGCATACAATATCTCATCAGCCTAAGAACCTAGTGCATGTGACATAGCCTCACTCTTGTTCCTAATACACTGAAGTCAAGTAGTCTGCAACTCAAATTTTCATAAAACGAGTCTTTCAGTACTCTAAATGATATCACAAAATTGAGTATATCTATAATAATGCACCACTATTGACTTTAGCACACATAGAAGCTAGTGATCAATTTTCTGCTGAAATCAAAATATTCAGTTTCATTAAAGGATTGGAACAGTGCTAGAGGCATTGATTATTTTTAGCTTTCACAACATAGGCATGTGAACTCTCAACAATTAAGAAAAAATCATTTTTAGGAACAGCAACATTTTGTTGATGAAAGAATAGAAGTTATGAAATTCAAATAAGTCTCTCTCTATGGGCTCAGTCAATTTGACCTAAATCATGGACCTTTAAAGTTTCCATACTATAACTTTTAACGTTTTGTGTATCTTCACAAGATTTTGCAAACTTTCAGTAAGTATTACAAGTCTTTTTTTAGACAGAAAGCAAAATTTTTAATGAAGTATTTTTACTAACAATTTCTACATGAATATATGGAGTCAAAGTGTTGACTGCTCCAAGAGCAAAGCAATTTTCATGTTACGATTAAAAATACTTTTCTTCATCTGAAAATTGTTAAATTTTATTTGCATAATCTCTAAAACCTCTTAGATAAATTTCAAACGTCTTTTTTCAGTAAAACTTCATGTTTCATCTGTTATTTTCTCTACCCTAACTCTATACATGGTTGTTCAAATTGACCAACATTGTAACCACTATAAAAAAGTACAAAACAAATATAAATTACCTTTTTTATCTTTCTAGAATGAGTTCAACTGTAACAGGTAACTAGACTTGTTTATCCTAAATAGATTAAAACCATTTCCAATATACATCTGTGTCAGTTTTTACAGGGCCATGATTCTTTACAGTAGGCATCTGTGACTTGTTGCAGATAAATTTCAAGAATAAATGGACAGCACACAATCCACTTGTTTTAAATAATATATATTCAAAACAAGTCAAACATATGTACAAAAATTCATTACACTACTGCTTACCACAGTTGAATCTAGAGCTTTAAATAATTCTCTTTTTCATCAAAAGTCCACATAGGCTGGTTCCATTACTCTAGAACCCAACTGACAAGACAAATTCTTCTTCTCTATCTCTGTTGTTAGAATACAAGCTGTGAAACTTATTTCAGAATCACCACTATAACTGTTGGTTACCACACTTGTACCCAGTTTTTTAAATAATTGTCTTCTTTTCAATAAAGTCCAAACGGATGGGTTCAAATATTTTAGAACACCCTTTGACAAGACAAATTATTCTTCATCTCTGTTGTTACAAGCTGCGATACTTTCACTTTAGAAATCGCCCATTACAGTAAAACTGACAATTACGCAGTCTAACTTCACCTTTTTCCCTTTCACTAACTTACTTCTTCTTACTTGCACTCTGTATCTGCGCATATTTATAACACGATAGAAAAATCTAGAAATATCTAGCCCTCTAGTAACAAGATATCAAGAATATTACAAAAGCCTAGTACAACAATTAAACTACATACACAACTTATGACTCGTACAGAGCAAGTAACGAAACTTGTCATAATTATATCTCTTAAAATAATTTACCTTTAACACTCTTATTATGAAACTAAATGATCATTAAATAAGCTAAATAATAACTCTTAAACTAAACAGTCTTGTATATACAACAATCTATTTCTATTTTAATTTTATTGGTTTATTGCCCTTTAAACCCTGTGCAACTAATAATACCACCACACAAGTTATAACTCACTTGGCAAATGTGTAGCTCATGTTATCCTATCTCATTATGTAATATATGAATGAGCTACTGGTGAGTTATTCAGAGCATACCTTGTGAACATTTTTTTATTATTGTTATTATTATTTTTCCTTATCTTACTTAATCTAGCCTTACAAGTTTCTAATTTTTAAATTTTAGTTACTATTATAATAATAATTAAATAATACACATAAAAACAAATAATATAATACTTATTTGGGTCTTTTTTTGTTAACTGTCGAAATTCATCCCTACTTTTTTTTTATTGTAATGGTACTACTACACTACACTGAATTTTTTAAATGTTAAAAACAAATGAAAATAACACTTTTTGATCATTTTTCTAAACTTCACTTTCCATGAATATAACAATGACTTTTACTCACACCATACAACCTCATGATGTCTTACATTGTGAAAAATTAAAGACTCTCTTATAGTTATAGATATCACAACCCCCATATATGTACTTTTAGTAGTTTAACACTACTACTTAGCTTGGAAGTCTTCCAAAATATTTGCCGTTTTCATGAGTAAAGAAACCGTATGATTTCTAATGAACCAACCCCCCATGAAACTGTACAAATAAAATGGCAAGGTTTTTTTAGAGATATTATTGAACATTAGCCCTTATCAACAGATTACATGAAACATAAATAAGGTGTTCAAATCTACATAATTTGCTGAAGTTGCTTATAGTCACTACTTCTGCAAGTTAATTACTTTTAGCAAATCATGTCTTTTTTAGCATTTCATGAAATGTGTATGAGCTTCCCCCTCCACCAACAAAATGTTTTATACACTCTTAAATATAGAAAACAATTTGAACAACCTCTTATTTAAAAAAACACTTTTACAAATGATATTGTTAAAACTTTGCTAATCAAAACTTGTATTCTATTTTTAACTGTATTTTTGTTGTTTTATCAGTACTGTGCTGAATTCTGATGATTATTTTAAACTCTACAGTTGATATATGATGTCCTCTCAGTATTCTACAACTGCTTATGCAAGAAAAAACTCTTACCAAATGAATTTAAACATACCACTCAATGTAAAAATGCAATCACACGAGCCACAAAAACACTTAGTACAGACTACTGATTTTATCACATCGTATACTGAAACAAGTTACCTTTCATTTACAACATCTAATTCATCTCTATCACCAAATAACGAAAGTGCTGAGATTCCTATATCACTACGTATTGAGTGAATTGTTCGTGAAGGACCTTGGCGTTTTATTACTGGTAGTGTCTGACCTACAGGAGGCTTCATTAGGCCGAGTTTTTCAGCAATTCTTTTCTTCACAGTCAAAGGTGCTGCAAGAGGCCTTGAAGCTGCCTTTGATCGTCTGGTCTGTAGAAGATTGACAACCAGTAATTGAAATATCTTAATTTAGAATAGGGACACTTTTAATTTTGTGATACTATAGATACAATTGATTTTTTTTTGTTCAAATTGCACAGAGAAAATCTACTTAAGCATTTCTGAATATTTTTTAAAACTTGGCTTTCTTTTTTAATCAAAGTGTTGCATTGGCAATAAAACATGTTCAAACAGATATGTTCATATATTAATAAATATATTCTTAAAGATACTTGATCTAATATAACTGTTTCTAATGTATTCGGTTCTTTTCTTGAAGTATTTCAAACATTATAACTTATAAATTTTCAAGCATTTCAAAATCTTAGCCTAGACTAATAAATAATTTTGAAAAGGCCATGTGGCATATTTTAACTATCCAATGCAATTCATTTGTTACAACTAAGAGGAAGGCAAAATATTTATATCAAAAACCAAACACGGTTATTACTGGTTTCACACATGTGTACATAAACAGGTCAAATACTTTAGTTAACTATTTTAGTATTCACATCATCTTGTTAGTGCCTCTAATATTATCAATGAAATTGTATAAAATTTCCTTGTTTTCACTTATGATGTAAACAAATTTAAAATCTAATAAACACTCAAATAAACAGGTCAAATACTTTAGTTAACTATTTTAGTATTCACATCATCTTGTTAGTGCCTCTAATATTATCAATGAAATTGTATAAAATTTCCTTGTTTTCACTTATGATGTAAACAAATTTAAAATCTAATAAACACTCAATAGTTCGTACACATTAAGTGGTTATTTTTGAAGACCCTTCCATATGTAGTTGTACAGCACTTCAATTATTTCCCTATGCAAAATGTAGTTTAATCTCAGCTGTTCAAAGATACCTTTCATCAGTCTGTAGCAGCAGCAATTGAAATGAAATACTTCAGCCACAAGAAAAACAATGTGGTTGCAAACCACTAGTAACTGAGGAGAAAAGGAAACCAAATGGGAATGTCAAGCATAACATATAATAGCATGGGTCCAAATTGCCAATTTCTTCAGCATTTGTCAGGATTCAGTTGCCTCTTTCTCTACACAGTGACAAATACATTGACAAGAAACTGCCATATAAGTCCTAAACCTGCTTATCTCAGATGCAAACAAGAAAGCACAATTTCAGTGAAGCATACATAGGGCGCAAACTGTGAATAATAAGTTACTGTAAATTTATGTTATAGTTTGACTGTTCAAAAATAAAGTACAGGGAAAATTTCACAAGGCACATGACCTTGCTTCTTTTATTCCAACAATAAGTCACTGGAGGTGGTATAATGACCAGGTGAACACTCTCAAAGCAAGATTTGGATGCTTTGATTTCTTCAGAAGAGTGAATACCAACCAGAATACTGTTGGTAATTATGTCTATCCTATAGCAACTGCATTTCCACCCAAATGGACAACAGCTCTTCTGAGACAAAAAAAAATCAACAATCCACCAAGGTTATATTGGCTGAAATTGGTTTGTAAAACATGACACTGACTTCAGCATCTTCAATGGCCAGAACAGTAACAAGAGTACCTTCTGAATGAAATAAAAAGTTTCATTTGTCATCATAATCTTTTGCTGACAACAGTAAATTAATTGCAGGATATGCTCCTCAAGAGAGTAGACTACAACTGAATAAGATGCCTTCTGGCATCTTGTGGAGTATATTTTATGTCAATTCTATACAATTATTAAGATAAAAGGTGATCCAACCTAATACTAAGTAAAAATGGCCAGTTACAATGTATGATGGTAATATAGCACATTGTGCAATCAATAAAACTTCAAACTAGGTACAGTCAAGTCATACCCCTCCCTGCTAAGAACACTTGTTTAGGTTGATGGGCTAAGACTAACTGTTTATGCAATTTCAGTGCTAAAACTTATACTTCAATCAATTAAAATTAATATAACTCTGAAATTAGCATTTATCTGAATTAATTCAATACCATAATTTTAACTTATGCTGTAAAGTAAAGACAAGTATGCATGGTGAATGACAGCAGCTCCCTAAAACTACAGGTTATACAATAAACACACTGAACATCACATATGGTAGCTTTGATCATTAACAATGTATGATTAGAGAAAAATATAAGATGTAAAAGAACCAAATAATTCGTGTTGGTTAACGTAATTAAGAATGCTCACTTTTCTTTTCTTCTTCCTTTTTCTTCTTCTTTTAGTTGTGCTTTTCTTTTTTATAGTGTTTGTCTTAACTTTCTTAGTTGTCTTTCTTCTCCTTTTCCTTGTTTTTATCTTCCTTGATTTTCTACGTACTATTTTTTTCTTCCTTCTAGGCACTGATGATGATGGTGTCTGAAAAAAAAAAAGCTTTGTGGGGAAAATGTTTCTCCTCATTCAAGCAGCACAAAAACTTTTATAATGACAATTTAGTATTTCTGAATGGTATACAAAGTTTTCAGTGTTACTAAAGAGAAAGTAATTTCCCACTTAACACATGTACAAATTCAATGCTTGCAATATATAACTTTAGTGAAAAAAATATAATTTTTTTTGAACAAGTGAGTAATGAACCTTTAATACTACCAAATATCAAGATATACTACACAAGATTAAGTGAACTTGTTTACTACATGTGAATTTCTTCTTACACTAGCTGCTTAAATCTGAAGTTCAGAATAACACAAAAACCATTCACGTGAAAATGTATGACATTATATTTTAAAAAGACAAGTTTCACTCAAAATTAATGAGATTGTTTTGCACACATACACTTCCTGATTCAAATAATTTTGCAAATAGAAGAATTCCCTAAGAAATGAAATATTTTTTTTTTACAAAAAAAAAGTTATCTATAAGAAATTCAGATGGTTATCTCCATGTTCACACCAAACATTGCTACTTTTAACACACATCATAACAAATCCTTACTTAAAAAAAAAGAAGATATTTTTCTAATCTTTATCTTGCTTTGTTCTTCTACTGATTCTTGTACATATATGAGAAATAAGGCCAAGTGGAAACCTGATTTAATCAGTTTAGTATACATATATAAAGAAAATTACAAAGCCATACAGTGTGATACACCAAAGATCTTTCTTAATTAGCTGTGAGTAAAAAATCCATAAAGTCAGAGATCTGTTTGGTGATTCTGAATCCCTGATCCCAAGTATTATTTTAAATTAAATACCTTACCAACAAAAACAGCTAAGACTTCTTTGAATTTATAGCCATACACATGTAAACATCTAATGAGTGAAAACAGAATAAAAAGGAAGAAAATCAATTTCTTTAACTATAGCAGTTAATCAAATTTTATCTAAAATAAATCATTACTTCTAAATTGTGCTTTGTAATAAAAAGTACATAATGTAACAATTGCTCTTAGATACTTACAGCTATCAATTTCCCAATATTTTTGAACTGCTTTTACCTGAATTGTTGGAACTCTTTCATTTTCATCAGCTGATTCTCTTGCAATCCTTCTTCTCTGAATACGAGAACGGACATTTTCACTGGCTCTTGTACGAGGTATAACTCTTCTAAACACAGCAGCACCTGGCCTAAAGTTACTACTCAGCATTTCTCGAAAATCATCCAAAACCTCCTGGGGCATTGAAGCTGTTAGAATGGAAACTTGAAGCATTAAAATTGAACACTTTTCTTGAGGATACACACTACACACAAAATGAACTATTGTAAGAAAAGACCACTTTTAATTGAACTGAAAATTGAATTTAGACCCTCTGGCTTGGGAACATGGATCTTGTGATAGATATGAAAGGACATATTCCACTAAAATTATGCTAACAAGTTACAGGAACTGAAGCATATACTACTTCACTCATACATTTAAACTTGAATTTGGGAGAAAAATATTAATGATAAGGCAACTACAAACAAGCTTCAAACAAAAAGAATCTATTCAAAGCTCTCAGTTGGACACATTATATTTGCTACTTACAAACATTTTTTTGAAAACCTGGTGATAAAATACAAGATAATTGAGATAAAGAAAATATGATTCAATTAAATAGTACAAATGTAATGATGGAATTGTACAAAGTTTTTAAACCCCCTTTACAATTAAATTATTATCTGATACAATGGTGATGTAACAAAAGTTTATGTGAAATGATGTTGCCACGTCCATTCAACAAAAACAAAAAAAACTTTATTCAATTTTCTATAAGACAACATACAAACAGTATAGGAAGAGAGCACATAAACATCTTGTATATCTTAGAGTGCTCTAGCACTCTCTATGGCGAAATGCAATGAAAAAAAACAAAAATAATTCAACAAAAAATAAATTATATATATAACATACTTTCATGCTAATTTTACATAATTATACACAATTAATTGCTACTGAGCTCCAGTTTCACAAGTTATCTGTGAGTAACAGAATATTCATAAATTTAACTGTGCTATTCTCAATCACACTCTCTTTCTCTACTTCAAGTTTCATGAACACTTCTATTTTCAGGCTATTTTTTCCTAACTGAATTCAATTTCAACATCTTTCAAAGTCCAACTTGAGGTGTCCAAAACTTTTGAATCTTATGTCCACCTTGAATTTTTCTTCTTCTATTTTGATTTTACTTAAACAAGTTGAACCTTCCTTCCTTTTCAATAAACTTGTTCACCTCTTTCTTCCACTCACCCTTACATCTCAATTTGCTTCCCTTTTATTCTCTACTCTCCTTCACATCTATTCTCAATTTTCCGTCACATTAATTGCCTTCACAACTATTCTCTACTATCTATTCACTGCTATTTTTAGACCTTCTACCATTCAGGCTGCTTTATATTGTCTTTTGTTTTACAGCAAATATTTCTTTATATAAAAAAAATTTTAAAACAATATATTGCAACTGTGACAGCACATTGCTAATAAAGTACTGATTAATTGATTAAATGTAAATAAATACCTACTTACAGTAAATCAGTGGCAATTGGATATCAATGTTGTCATGCTTAGTAGCCTATATGATCCCCTAAGTTTAATAATAGAAAACATTAGTTCCTAAATAATAATTAAACTTAGTGATCGGATACGCTACTAACCATGACAACAATAAATAAACAGTCTATTAATCACATGTTCTTTAAAGTTCTTTGTAGGTATCAACAGGCTACTAACCATGACAACAATAAATAAACAGACTATTAATCACATGTTCTTTAAAGTTCTTTGTAGGTATCAACAGGCTTCTTTCCAAACTGTTAATTTCTAGTTTTAGTTCATTCTAAGTTTGTTAGCTCATGCCATTTCCTCATAAGTCTAAGGGATTCATACTATACATCATTTCACTTTGTGTTCTCACAAAATCTCTGCCAAAATTTAAACATAATGAAAAAGAGAGCAAAGTTTAAATATTCTTTCATATAAAGTTTTAATCTACATTAATAGAAAAATACCAAATGTATATGCATACTAGGTTGGATAATTCACAGTTCTTCTTCAGTCCAACATTTGTTTGTGGGAAAAACACGTAAACTGCTTATTTTACAACACAAATTCCAATTTCTTGAACAGCGCATAACATTAGAAATGGGTTCAACTTAAAGTAACCTTCAGATGTGTTGAAGTTTGGCAACCTTTAGATTAAAGAACCTTCCAGAATTCTTCTTCTAAGATAATTTATAGTTCTATATATTATCTTAGACTCATTAGTGTGGATTTAAACTCTACTTTAAGGTACTTTACACAGATTGTGTGTTTACCTATTACTCTCTCATATGTCTAATTTTACCAAGATGAATAACAAACTATCATTTTACCATTTTCATCTCTTAATAGCTTTGTTGTTGGTACAAATTCTTCTGAGATCATTATGCCATAAAAACCAGTTCAAATACAGCCTTAGTAAATATAATTCCAAAATTACCTTTCATGATAAATGTAAACAAGGTCAGAAAACATTGGCATGTGACAGTCCCACAAAGACTATATATTTTGATATTTGGATGCACAAGTGAATAATTTCTTTGTTACTGGATGCAACATTTTGAAGTTGTAAAACATCATCAAATATAAAAAATGCAAAGGTAAGTCAATTTAATATTATCTCTTCAAGTTCTCCAAATCTTCAGTCAGATTGTCTTGTCTGTAAACAAAATGGTTAACATGATCCTGATAATAGATGAAGTTTGGGAAGGATCTGTTTTTTGTTTTTTATTATCAGTGTTTAATTCAATAGATATTAGGTCGTCAAGAAATTAATGTCAGGTTTTGGAACACTTTCGTTAACCACCTCCCCAAAAAACATACATCACGTATAATAGTTAAACAAACTATCTAAATGTCATGTTAGTGTAGCCTATATAATGTAAAGTTTAGTATACTATAATCCCTTATAGTTATGGCACACGACTAGACACACATTCGGCATGTAATGTTGTTTGAATACAAAAAGGGAAACAACTCCTCTTTAGCCATAAAAAATATCAAAGAAGTTTATGGAAATGTTTTAAACGTTCGTAAGTGTCAACAATGGTTTATTAAATTTCGTTCAGGAGACTTTACCCTTAAAAACTGTGATGGCAGGGGCCGATATGTTGGAATTGATATTGATGCCCTGAAGACGCTTGTTGAGTCTAACCCAAGGCAACATACTCATGAAATGGCCCTGAAATTGCATGTCTCTCATGAAACAATATATAAACATTGAAGGATATGGGAAAACTCCATAAAGAAGGTGTTTGAGTGCCTCACGAACTCTCCGATGATCATCATTTCCAATGCGTAAAACGTTGCTTCGTCTCTTTTACGCACGTAAC
>NW_013670940.1:23905-28491 GCF_000517525.1 Limulus polyphemus | reverse complement strand
AAACTCCATAAAGAAGGTGTTTGAGTGCCTCACGAACTCTCCGATGATCATCATTTCCAATGCGTAAACGTTGCTTCGTCTCTTTTCGCACGTAACACATGTGAACCATTTTTGGACAGAATTGTCACCAGTGATGAAAAATGGATTCTCTATGCAAATATTAAATATCAAAAAAAAAAGGTTCAGTACTACACAAAAACTACTTCCGACTCCAAAACATGGACTCCATCCTCAGAAAATGATATTTTGCATTTGGTGGGGCATCAAAGGAGTAATTCATTTCGAACTCCTCAATCGACAGTGAATGTAAGTTATGTTTACTTTATTATGCTAGTAGTGTACATAGTTTTACATAGCTGTGTTTTGATGTTTTTATAACTTCATATCCTAATTTACTTTTTTGTAGTTGTTTACATTTAAATCACCTTATTTAGCAATGGGGACAAAATTTAACCCTATTTTTCTGAAGGGCATAAAGCAATTTCAACATTATTATGTTAGAAACAAACAACTTTTATGAATACTTTAATTACTACTGCCTGCAACTGCTGACTTTTTCTAGTGTTAAAATGGTTTTAATCCATTCAAAGAAATAGGAAGAAAATTTCCACTTATTCCTAAATAGGAACCAAAATATTTGAAATTTATTTTTTAGTATATTTTGTATATCATGTGACATGATCCACCTGATCATTGCATTTACTGTTTTTGTTTTTTTAGTTAAATTATCCTTTGTTTCTTGACAAAGTTCTCCTACATTCTGTTTAACTGCTCAGCATATTTCATAAGTTAAAAATTTCAGTTGCTCATGTCTGGGATCTAACATAGTCCTGACAAGAGCTGTATTACTGGCGATGCCAACTTCATTAAGCCCAAAACATTCTTCAAGTGACTTTAAAACTAACTTTACCATTTTTGTGCTGTTTTCAGCCAAATAAACATAACTGGGACTCACAATGACAGTACACAACTGATGTTGTAATTGCTTTGTAACTAGAAGTCACTATAGTGGTTGCCTGTAAAGACTCCCAGATACAGGCAGTTTCTTGAAAGACTCATCAGTATTCATCCTGAAGTTCTAAAATATGGACATCATTTAGTTTGGTAACAAAGTGGTTTGAGAAAACAGTGCTTAAAGCCCACAGCTATTCTACCACGCACACTAACATGTTATGTATTGAATTTCACATTGTTTTGCAGTATTGGACAAGGTTTTGTTATGGAAGACTTATTTGTAATTGCTTTTCCTGTTTAGCTTTGTTGTAATGGAACTGTGGTGAAACTATGACACTCATTTAGTGCACATTCCAATAATACAATCAAAGGTTATAGTCACTATAAATCCACTGTTGGTTGCAAGCTGCAGTGTATGTGTAAAGCAGTCATAGATACTCATTTGTAATTTTAGTTGCATTATTAGGCAAATGAATACTGACTTTTGATGCACTATCGATCCATTTCGAAACGGACATTAATCTAGTTTTTTAATTCTCTGCCATGAAAATACTGACAAGTTAGTTATATATGATTCAGTTCTAATCAAGTCCAGCAGTCTGTTGTGACTGCCACATAGGAGGCTTCAATTAGTTTTGCCTTTATCAATATACAACAATCTTTGTAAATGTTCTAAATGAACACTGTAATGGACTGTTGATATGAAATTCTATAACCAAGCTCAATGAAACCTATTAACTTTCTAAATCCGGTATCCTACAAGAAAAACATTTTTTGCATACCAGTTGTGATCATCCCAATGATCAAGCCTGTTATCTTTGTCTGAGTGCACTACAAGTACAGACTTGCATAGTTGGTTGTCTGGAATTTAAATCCTCTGTGCCTCAATACAGCATAGGAACAGTCACAGTTGGTACAGGATGCTATATTTTCAAATGAACCAGAAAACTGACAAACAATGATTTATAATCATAGTGAAATTTTATTTAGGTTTTATTTAGGGAACATACTAAATGTTTCAACAGACAGCAAACCAATGTCAATTTATTATATTAGCAAAAGTGCTTCCATACAAAAGTGAATCAGCATAGATCCTGAACTGTCACTGTAACAAAGCTCTGCAGAGCACAATCTGCATTTTAATGTTTTGAGTTCACTTATTTCAACTTATTGCACTTATTTCAACTTAAAGAAGTATATAATGTGATTTTGAATCTTGTAAGTTAAAGCATGATGGGAACTAGGAGGTGAAATTCACAGACTGAATCTAAAACAATGTGCATATGTGAAATAACTACTGAAGAGTGACTCATAACTTGACATGAACATTTTCATGATGGTCAAATGTTTCATGCTTAGTTAATATTTAAATGTTTAAACTTTCAATGATTTATCTACTACCCATCCAAACTGTTGTCAGAGCCAATAAATTTCCTACTAACAATAAAAAGTAAAAAATAAAAATCATCTGTGATCAATGTTTGATAATTGAGAATGTAAAATTTGCAAATTATATAGTTGTTACTTATCCCCTACCTCCTTATTAATTCAAATGATGTTTTCGTGGAAAATGTATATTTTTTAAAACATGATTGTGTTTTATGGTTTTTAAAAAGAAATGTGAATTTTAAATATTTAGTTAATTAGACTTGCTATAAGTCCCTTTCTAAGAATTAAATCCTTAAAATTGCATTGCACCTTTAATAATTGCTATACATAAAGATATGTCAAATTCTTACATCTGGCTAGTGAACAATATTACTTTGGCAAGTGCCTTGATGAAAATGAATTTATACTTAAAGGAAACTCTATTTCTATATATATATATATATATATATAAAATAAATAGAGTATGGAATCAACTTGAACATAATAATCATTTTTGTAAGTTTTCAGTGAGATTTATTTTAGAAAAATTAAATTTGCAATAGCAGTATAACAAGAAAGGATAACCTACTAACCACGGCTTGTTGTAAAAAAAATCTGGTAATATATATATGGATAATGTTTTCAAAAACATTCCTTTTACTTATTTTGTACCAGGCATATCAGGAAGATGGTTAAATATGTTATACTGGTTGGTTGTCTGAACAAGTGGTTAAAAAAAAAAAAGGTTTATTTTTTACCCTATGGCAAAAACTGCTTACTTCATATTACTTAACTTAAATAGTCACACTATCAATATAATATACATCAAATTCAACACTCTGACAAACAAAAGCACAACAATCTCATTACCCTGACCAGCCATAACTATAAAAAATATAGTTTTACTACAAGCATCGTTAACAACCATTCGATATCTAAAACAGGATCTTTCCAACACATGTAAGACTTTAGCCACAGTTCTAAATGATCAAAAATTTTTATCAACTGTTAGCAATCTTATCAAAGGTAAAAAATGATAGACATCAAACAAACACATAACATTATTATAGCACAGGTGAATTTAGCTTTACCATTACACTATGAAGTTAGATACAGAAATTATGCCTATCTCTAATAAATTAAAAATAAATAACTTGTATACTTTGTGGGAAAACTCAACTTATACAAAATGCTGTTTATCTACAAAGTAAGGAAATAACCAACCCATTCCAAAAAAAACAAGGAACTTACACTGATGGTTAGCTTCTACAGTTGGCAAACAATCTGGACAAAACCATTCCTCAACAGGAACTTCTTCTAATGGGGGATCTAAACATTCACAATGATATCCAAAATCACAAGCATCACACAATAATAGTCTGTCTTCACGATCGGCCATACCACAAATCTCACAGTATGTGTTGTCCTCAGCTTGCTGCTCATCGTCCTCATGAAACATGTTTTCTACTTGTAGCTGGAACCCAACATATCAATATAAAGTTGAATATAAATGCATGTATATACATACATATATATATGCCAGCACATAACTAAATACATTAAAAGTGCATACATTATTAAAGTAAAGATACTTTTATTTAATATAGGATGGGTATATAACAAATTTGATAAAATAAGAACTTTCTTCACTATTTACAAAAGATACATGTATAAAATGTACAAATATTTACGATACTAGCAAACATCGTTTATACACCTTCTGGAAAATTTTGAGCATATATTCCATGTAGCCAGTGTAAAATGTTTTGAAACACAAAAAAAAAACTAACCATATGAGTCAACTCAAATTTGAAAGTTTAAAAATGGGAGGGGAAAAAAAAAAAGAGAGAAAAAGCTATTGTCAAATAGCCATAAGGACACTTTTTTGTTGTTGAAATTCATGCAAAGTTACACAAGGGCTAACCACTGGATAGGGATGTAACAAAGGGTAGATTTTGACCTTCAATGTTTTGTCTGGCAAACAAAGGTTCAAGTCTTCAATCATGTAAATTTGCATAATTTACTGATGATATCTCCATAATTGCTATATCTGAATGAAAAGTTTTGTTTTATAGGTAATCCACATGAATGAATTAAAACATCCACACGTTTGGAAAGTTTTTTTGGTGTACAAACTTGAAGATATCTTTTATATGTGGAAACATCTGTTAGCCGAGTTCTTGCACAAATCTTAAGATATAACGTTGATCTTTCATCTCCATATTTTGGAAGCCACCTTTATTAAAACACATAAACCTGTCCTT
>NW_013670940.1:20976-23858 GCF_000517525.1 Limulus polyphemus | reverse complement strand
GCTATTTTCAAGTTTTGAACAACTCAACTTTCAAGATCTACGTATCTACATGTGCCGATGTTTCCATTTATCAACGTTATATTTTTAAGATCTGTGCAATAACTCAGCTAACAGATGTTTCCGCATATAAAAGCTATCTTCAAGATTCACACATTTGAAAATATATTATACAGAACAGTCATCATGTTTTAATGTCTTAAATGAAATTACAAAATACACATTGTTTATGTGCACATATTTGATGTTATGTGTGATACAAACAGTAAGCTGCCACACATAACATTTTGGTGGTGTTTTTTTTTCTTGTTTTTTTTTCATACAACAGCTTCTGTTTAAGTAATGGGCATTATATGAATCAAGCAATCAAATTTTTCATGCAAGTGATATTTTTCTGATTACTATTCAAACATTGTCAAACAACTTCTGTTAACAAGAGAAAAAATCTGACAATGACTGAATGTTGTCTGGTGAATTTTCAAATGTTTAGAGCTATCTTCAAATTCCTGGCTAGTGTACAATCCTTTGAACACAGCCCTAACACTGGGCCTTGCTCAGCCCCCATAAAAGCAACAAAAGGTACTCTAGCCCACAATGTCCCTTTGTCTTCCTGCCTGTCACCTACTACAGTAGGAGTTTATAAAAATAAGTCAGTTGGATACAAAATAAAATAATTTATAAACAAGTAAGTAGAAGTAAAATATATTAAAAAGAGGAAAATAGAATAAAGAAAAAGAATGTTGTACTTTGTAACTTTAATAAACCACAAGATTAGTTAACTTTGACTAATAATCTATGCAAGTCTCTAAGAACAAGCCTAAATCTAGCTCAGTAAAAAACGTTATATCTTTGAAAGAATTCCTAAAATATCACTCTTAAACCTAAACAACATAAACACTTCAAAACTGTTTACCCGCTTGCAAATTTTTCCACCAAACTCAAGACGAACAAAAATGAGACTGAATCGCTGTCTGTCTATTGGGCAGGTGTTGACATTCTATAGGAGTATTAAATAAAGAAAACAAACAAATAATGTATATATAACAACAAAATCAAATGTTAAATTCAACTACTAACTTTAAAACACAATTAAAATATATCTTAATCTACCATTCAAACTAGAAAATAAAAATGTATTAGTACAGTTGTTTTTTTTCCCCTTTTAGTTTTGGTTAGCCTACGAAGTCCATATTTGAGTTGCTAGATTTTGTATACATTTTGCATGTAAAATCTTTTTAACTAATATTAACAGCTGTATTCTTTCCATGGTCTTTAAGCATTTCCAAAGCACATCATAATGAAAATGATAACATCTAAAAAAAATATTTATAGAGAAACAATGAATCATTTGACCAAATTAAAATAAGAGGCATAAATAAATCATACATTTTACACATCTAAAAATCCCCTATAAATTATAAAGAATGTAATTCAAATTTACCCGGGACCATTCAAGTAAACACTCTAAACAGAAAGAATGGTCACAGCTTTCTGGAGTTCCAATTTCTTGCCCACGGAATTTGTTTAAACATACAGGACACATTTCTGACTGTCCATCACTTTCATCACTATCAGTTTCTATTTCATTCAGAACTCTGGATGCAGATGTTTCAGCCATCGAAACTTCAGTTTCTGATGTTATAGAGGTAAAAAAATAATAATTTATTTAATACAGTTCACTGACACACAATTGCTTTCCACAGTCACTTGTAGTAAAAGTTAACTAAGTATATAATATTAATGTATTAAAACAAATTTACCAAAAAAAAAGGATGCAATACAAAAAACTTTTTTTTCAAAACATCCCTTACATAAATGTACAGAACAATGTACAAGTAAAGTAAAATATACTTTCACTAATACCTTTCAGCTGCAATCTTTAGTAACATATCTGTTTAAGAAATTTACTACAGATCTGCATTTATGCTGTAAGACTCCATTCCGTAGCTTTCCAGTCATAAATAATCAGGCATAGTGCCTGTTCTGATTTTTAGTATGCAAGTGTTTGTAGTCAAGAAATGCATGTTACATGATTAAAAAAAAATCACAAAAGAAACAATACAGACCAGAAAGAAAATAAAAAAATGTAGAATTGATTAGCATAAACTAAAATTAATAGCAAATTAAAAATAAAAAGTTAAATAACCAACTCTACCTGTCCTAACTGGACGATTTTCAAAAGGCTTTCAATGTGTATAAAATATTTTGATTTGAGCCTATCTTACCAATTACAAGTGGAGCTTCCTTTTTATTCACAATTCAAAATTAATTTGGTGATGGAGGTGGTGGAGACAACAAAGATTACCACAATTGATATTTTTATTAAAATTTGTTGCAAATACAGTCTTTCAATGTCATTGCAGTTTGTTGTTTTTTTGCCAAGTTTTATTGTTAAAACAGTTAACTTTAACAGTAGCTATATGGAAAGTAGTACAACTAGATCATATGCTACAGCTGTACTCCTTGGTTTTTACTGTTTATGAAGTAAAAAAAAATCTGAAGGGATCAAATAACCTTCTGTTAATCTTTATGCTCTTTAAGTGATAAAATAAAAAAGAACAGACCAGTAAAATTAGCTTCATTAAACATAAGAAATGAAAACATATGAAATGGTCTTAATTAAATGCACTAGAAAAAAGAATGAAGTACTCTTTAAGTATATTGACAGTGTTTTAGTCGACTAGTACTTTGTAAAATACAGTCACATTTCAATTATTATAGATTATATATGTATATAGATTATTGCTATTATTGCTAAGTTCTTAAAGTTATTTTTCCTAAAACATAGAAGAGTAGATAAAGAAATAAAGCAAACAATTATATATTTTAGTAGACCTTTGTACTTGGTTGCTGCTTGATGTAGTTTGCTAAGCCTTTAAATATTT